>NW_024428111.1:2500-17500 GCF_017562075.2 Anopheles merus | reverse complement strand
ACACGGTTCCGAAAATTACGCCTGAAAGTATGCAATTTGGTGCTACCCTAGGGAACTTGTATGGGGAAGCCTACCTACGCGTGTCGCACGTTGCAAGTTGCATGGTCGTCGATCAGAGGCATGCAAAAGCACCTATCTAGGGGAATTACTCTACGTTCTAGTAGCTAGTGCGATTTTCCGGTCCAGCACGGCAGTACGCCTGCATGCATACAATCCATGTACCAACCATGTACCTAGGCGTTGGTCAGTAGCTTTTGGCGCCACATGGAGAAAGTATTCGAGTTCAGATTTCTGGGACTTAGCGTATTTTTCAAAACTATTAATGGAAATTAAACTATAAATGGGTCACAAGCTAGGCGTTGCTCAGTAGCTTTTGGCGCCACATGGAGGAAGTATTCGAGTTCAGATTTCTGGGACTTAGCGTATTTTTCAAAACTATTAATTTAAATTAAACTATAAATGGGTCTCAAGCTAGGCGTTGGTCAGTAGCTTTTGGCGCAACATGGAGGAAGTATTCGAGTTCAGATTTCTGGGACTTAGCGTATTTTTCAAAACTATTAATGGAAATTAAACTATAAATGGGTCTCAAGCTAGGCGTTGGTCAGTAGCTTTTGGCGCAACATGGAGGAAGTATTCGAGTTCAGATTTCTGGGACTCAGCGTATTTTTCAAAACTATTAATGGAAATTAAACTATAAATGGGTCACAAGCTAGGCGTTGCTCAGTAGCTTTTGGCGCCACATGGAGGAAGTATTCGAGTTCAGATTTCTGGGACTTAGCGTATTTTTCAATCATATTAAACCGAATCAAACATAAAAATGATGAAACCTACACGACGTTCCTAGGTTATGGACGAAAAGTGACGATTTAGTGCCGGTCAGGATAGCCGTGCACCAAAATTGTGTACCGATCAGGGAAAGTACAACACGGAGGGCGCAGCCCGAGCGTACGCGTTCATGGATGTCCATGTTGGTACAAGTTGCCGGTCAGGATAGCCGTGCACCAAAATTGTGTACCGATCAGGGAAAGTACAACACGGAGGGCGCAGCCCGAGCGTACGCGTTCATGGATGTCCATGTTGGTACAAGTTGCCGGTCAGGATAGCCGTGCACCAAAATTGTGTACCGATCAGGGAAAGTACAACACGGAGGGCGCAGCCCGAGCGTACGCGTTCATGGATGTCCATGTTGGTACAAGTTGCCGGTCAGGATAGCCGTGCACCAAAATTGTGTACCGATCAGGGAAAGTACAACACGGAGGGCGCAGCCCGAGCGTACGCGTTCATGGATGTCCATGTTGGTACAAGTTGCCGGTCAGGATAGCCGTGCACCAAAATTGTGTACCGATCAGGGAAAGTACAACACGGAGGGCGCAGCCCGAGCGTACGCGTTCATGGATGTCCATGTTGGTACAAGTTGCCGGTCAGGATAGCCGTGCACCAAAATTGTGTACCGATCAGGGAAAGTACAACACGTGAGGGATAAAGTGCCGAGCGTACTTATCGTACACATGATGTTTAGTACAGTAGCCGGTCGAGGAAAGCGTGCACCAAAATCAAGTACAATCAGGACGTACAACACGGAGGGCAAGCGAGCAGCGTTCCAAAACCTTGTATGGTAAACATACCCAAGCGTGTCCGTATGCACGCAACGATAGTCACGAACGGGCACATACCTAGGGAAAGTACTCTACGTACTAGGACTTCTGTCCAAGAATGGTGTCCGCGACGGGAGGGCAATGGTCGAGCAAGCAGGTTTCCCTAGTAAACCTTGTATGGTAAACATACCCAAGCGTGTCCGTATGCACGCAACGATAGTCACGAACGGGCACATACCTAGGGAAAGTACTCTACGTACTAGGACTTCTGTCCAAGAATGGTGTCCGCGACGGGAGGGCAATGGTCGAGCAAGCAGGTTTCCCTAGTAAACCTTGTATGGTAAACATACCCAAGCGTGTCCGTATGCACGCAACGATAGTCACGAACGGGCACATACCTAGGGAAAGTACTCTACGTACTAGGACTTCTGTCCAAGAATGGTGTCCGCGACGGGAGGGCAATGGTCGAGCAAGCAGGTTTCCCTAGTAAACCTTGTATGGTAAACATACCCAAGCGTGTCCGTATGCACGCAACGATAGTCACGAACGGGCACATACCTAGGGAAAGTACTCTACGTACTAGGACTTCTGTCCAAGAATGGTGTCCGCGACGGGAGGGCAATGGTCGAGCAAGCAGGTTTCCCTAGTAAACCTTGTATGGTAAACATACCCAAGCGTGTCCGTATGCACGCAACGATAGTCACGAACGGGCACATACCTAGGGAAAGTACTCTACGTACTAGGACTTCTGTCCAAGAATGGTGTCCGCGACGGGAGGGCAATGGTCGAGCAAGCAGGTTTCCCTAGTAAACCTTGTATGGTAAACATACCCAAGCGTGTCCGTATGCACGCAACGATAGTCACGAACGGGCACATACCTAGGGAAAGTACTCTACGTACTAGGACTTCTGTCCAAGAATGGTGTCCGCGACGGGAGGGCAATGGTCGAGCAAGCAGGTTTCCCTAGTAAACCTTGTATGGTAAACATACCCAAGCGTGTCCGTATGCACGCAACGATAGTCACGAACGGGCACATACCTAGGGAAAGTACTCTACGTACTAGGACTTCTGTCCAAGAATGGTGTCCGCGACGGGAGGGCAATGGTCGAGCAAGCAGGTTTCCCTAGTAAACCTTGTATGGTAAACATACCCAAGCGTGTCCGTATGCACGCAACGATAGTCACGAACGGGCACATACCTAGGGAAAGTACTCTACGTACTAGGACTTCTGTCCAAGAATGGTGTCCGCGACGGGAGGGCAATGGTCGAGCAAGCAGGTTTCCCTAGTAAACCTTGTATGGTAAACATACCCAAGCGTGTCCGTATGCACGCAACGATAGTCACGAACGGGCACATACCTAGGGAAAGTACTCTACGTACTAGGACTTCTGTCCAAGAATGGTGTCCGCGACGGTCGGGGAAGCAGGTTACTTATCATGGCAAACAAGTTAAATAGCTACCTTAAGAGAACGAAAGTTACTGTGGATGGAACAAAACGTGTGCCTAGAATTCCTTCCTGGTTTCCCTAGTAAACCTTGTATGGTAAACATACCCAAGCGTGTCCGTATGCACGCAACGATAGTCACGAACGGGCACATACCTAGGGAAAGTACTCTACGTACTAGGACTTCTGTCCAAGAATGGTGTCCGCGACGGGAGGGCAATGGTCGAGCAAGCAGGTTTCCCTAGTAAACCTTGTATGGTAAACATACCCAAGCGTGTCCGTATGCACGCAACGATAGTCACGAACGGGCACATACCTAGGGAAAGTACTCTACGTACTAGGACTTCTGTCCAAGAATGGTGTCCGCGACGGGAGGGCAATGGTCGAGCAAGCAGGTTTCCCTAGTAAACCTTGTATGGTAAACATACCCAAGCGTGTCCGTATGCACGCAACGATAGTCACGAACGGGCACATACCTAGGGAAAGTACTCTACGTACTAGGACTTCTGTCCAAGAATGGTGTCCGCGACGGGAGGGCAATGGTCGAGCAAGCAGGTTTCCCTAGTAAACCTTGTATGGTAAACATACCCAAGCGTGTCCGTATGCACGCAACGATAGTCACGAACGGGCACATACCTAGGGAAAGTACTCTACGTACTAGGACTTCTGTCCAAGAATGGTGTCCGCGACGGGAGGGCAATGGTCGAGCAAGCAGGTTTCCCTAGTAAACCTTGTATGGTAAACATACCCAAGCGTGTCCGTATGCACGCAACGATAGTCACGAACGGGCACATACCTAGGGAAAGTACTCTACGTACTAGGACTTCTGTCCAAGAATGGTGTCCGCGACGGGAGGGCAATGGTCGAGCAAGCAGGTTTCCCTAGTAAACCTTGTATGGTAAACATACCCAAGCGTGTCCGTATGCACGCAACGATAGTCACGAACGGGCACATACCTAGGGAAAGTACTCTACGTACTAGGACTTCTGTCCAAGAATGGTGTCCGCGACGGGAGGGCAATGGTCGAGCAAGCAGGTTTCCCTAGTAAACCTTGTATGGTAAACATACCCAAGCGTGTCCGTATGCACGCAACGATAGTCACGAACGGGCACATACCTAGGGAAAGTACTCTACGTACTAGGACTTCTGTCCAAGAATGGTGTCCGCGACGGTCGGGGAAGCAGGTTACTTATCATGGCAAACAAGTTAAATAGCTACCTTAAGAGAACGAAAGTTACTGTGGATGGAACAAAACGTGTGCCTAGAATTCCTTCCTGGTTTCCCTAGTAAACCTTGTATGGTAAACATACCCAAGCGTGTCCGTATGCACGCAACGATAGTCACGAACGGGCACATACCTAGGGAAAGTACTCTACGTACTAGGACTTCTGTCCAAGAATGGTGTCCGCGACGGGAGGGCAATGGTCGAGCAAGCAGGTTTCCCTAGTAAACCTTGTATGGTAAACATACCCAAGCGTGTCCGTATGCACGCAACGATAGTCACGAACGGGCACATACCTAGGGAAAGTACTCTACGTACTAGGACTTCTGTCCAAGAATGGTGTCCGCGACGGGAGGGCAATGGTCGAGCAAGCAGGTTTCCCTAGTAAACCTTGTATGGTAAACATACCCAAGCGTGTCCGTATGCACGCAACGATAGTCACGAACGGGCACATACCTAGGGAAAGTACTCTACGTACTAGGACTTCTGTCCAAGAATGGTGTCCGCGACGGGAGGGCAATGGTCGAGCAAGCAGGTTTCCCTAGTAAACCTTGTATGGTAAACATACCCAAGCGTGTCCGTATGCACGCAACGATAGTCACGAACGGGCACATACCTAGGGAAAGTACTCTACGTACTAGGACTTCTGTCCAAGAATGGTGTCCGCGACGGGAGGGCAATGGTCGAGCAAGCAGGTTTCCCTAGTAAACCTTGTATGGTAAACATACCCAAGCGTGTCCGTATGCACGCAACGATAGTCACGAACGGGCACATACCTAGGGAAAGTACTCTACGTACTAGGACTTCTGTCCAAGAATGGTGTCCGCGACGGTCGGGGAAGCAGGTTACTTATCATGGCAAACAAGTTAAATAGCTACCTTAAGAGAACGAAAGTTACTGTGGATGGAACAAAACGTGTGCCTAGAATTCCTTCCTGGTTTCCCTAGTAAACCTTGTATGGTAAACATACCCAAGCGTGTCCGTATGCACGCAACGATAGTCACGAACGGGCACATACCTAGGGAAAGTACTCTACGTACTAGGACTTCTGTCCAAGAATGGTGTCCGCGACGGTCGGGGAATTGTGTGTTTGACTCAATTACCAAATCCTAGGAACATACATGTAGTGTATACAAACATTAACATTAACGCGTACGTTTGGGCTGCGCACTCCAAATGGTACACAAATAAGGGTGATTTTATGATCAGACGGACAAAAACAAAGGTGGAGAAGACAGTTTTCGGCACGATGTGCACAGAGCTCATTTCGTCGTCCCGGGCGAATGGAAAAACACAAAAATCGCGAGTATCTTTCTAGGTTTCTGTCTATAAAAGGGCAGGCCAAAAGGTGACCGGTTGAGATAAGCATTTTAAGCATACAAGCACTTTATTGCAACTTTTGACACAAAAACTAGGTACGTACATGTAGATTGTACCAACATGGACATCCATGAACGCGTACGCTCGGGCTGCGCCCTCCGTGTTGTACTTTCCCTGATCGGTACACAATTTTGGTGCACGGCTATCCTGACCGGCAACTTGTACCAACATGGACATCCATGAACGCGTACGTAGTGTACTTTCCCTGATCGGTACACAATTTTGGTGCATGTGTACCAACATGGACATCCATGAACGCGTACGCTCGGGCTGCGCCCTCCGTGTTGTACTTTCCCTGATCGGTACACAATTTTGGTGCACGGCTATCCTGACCGGCAACTTGTACCAACATGGACATCCATGAACGCGTACGTAGTGTACTTTCCCTGATCGGTACACAATTTTGGTGCATGTGTACCAACATGGACATCCATGAACGCGTACGCTCGGGCTGCGCCCTCCGTGTTGTACTTTCCCTGATCGGTACACAATTTTGGTGCACGGCTATCCTGACCGGCAACTTGTACCAACATGGACATCCATGAACGCGTACGTAGTGTACTTTCCCTGATCGGTACACAATTTTGGTGCATGTGTACCAACATGGACATCCATGAACGCGTACGCTCGGGCTGCGCCCTCCGTGTTGTACTTTCCCTGATCGGTACACAATTTTGGTGCACGGCTATCCTGACCGGCAACTTGTACCAACATGGACATCCATGAACGCGTACGTAGTGTACTTTCCCTGATCGGTACACAATTTTGGTGCATGTGTACCAACATGGACATCCATGAACGCGTACGCTCGGGCTGCGCCCTCCGTGTTGTACTTTCCCTGATCGGTACACAATTTTGGTGCACGGCTATCCTGACCGGCAACTTGTACCAACATGGACATCCATGAACGCGTACGTAGTGTACTTTCCCTGATCGGTACACAATTTTGGTGCATGTGTACCAACATGGACATCCATGAACGCGTACGCTCGGGCTGCGCCCTCCGTGTTGTACTTTCCCTGATCGGTACACAATTTTGGTGCACGGCTATCCTGACCGGCAACTTGTACCAACATGGACATCCATGAACGCGTACGTAGTGTACTTTCCCTGATCGGTACACAATTTTGGTGCATGTGTACCAACATGGACATCCATGAACGCGTACGCTCGGGCTGCGCCCTCCGTGTTGTACTTTCCCTGATCGGTACACAATTTTGGTGCACGGCTATCCTGACCGGCAACTTGTACCAACATGGACATCCATGAACGCGTACGTAGTGTACTTTCCCTGATCGGTACACAATTTTGGTGCATGTGTACCAACATGGACATCCATGAACGCGTACGCTCGGGCTGCGCCCTCCGTGTTGTACTTTCCCTGATCGGTACACAATTTTGGTGCACGGCTATCCTGACCGGCAACTTGTACCAACATGGACATCCATGAACGCGTACGTAGTGTACTTTCCCTGATCGGTACACAATTTTGGTGCATGTGTACCAACATGGACATCCATGAACGCGTACGCTCGGGCTGCGCCCTCCGTGTTGTACTTTCCCTGATCGGTACACAATTTTGGTGCACGGCTATCCTGACCGGCAACTTGTACCAACATGGACATCCATGAACGCGTACGTAGTGTACTTTCCCTGATCGGTACACAATTTTGGTGCATGTGTACCAACATGGACATCCATGAACGCGTACGCTCGGGCTGCGCCCTCCGTGTTGTACTTTCCCTGATCGGTACACAATTTTGGTGCACGGCTATCCTGACCGGCAACTTGTACCAACATGGACATCCATGAACGCGTACGTAGTGTACTTTCCCTGATCGGTACACAATTTTGGAGCACGGCTTAGGAAATGTGCTTAAAATGTTATCAATCAATCCATTTAATCTTGTTATAGTCGATACTTACCGTGCCGACCAAGTAGGACACGATACAAGGCAATGTTGTTTGAGAAATAATATGTCCGCCATACATTTCAGTACAAAATTGCTCGGTCAGACCTACGGCGGGCCATAACTCGAATACTAAACGTCGCAGACATGGGTCGTAGAACAATTTTAAGCTCGTCTAATCATTCTCTATCCGATTCTGGATAGTGGTTTTTTGACCACTTTTCATCATTTTGTGACACCCCGAACCTAGGGACAGCTCCCTAGCTTTTTGCAAAAAAGTGCACCGAACGGGCCGGAGAGCTCGAGTAGTCAAAAAAATTTTTTTCGCTAAAAACCCTCAAAACGTGTCAGAAACACACCCTAGATGATGAAAAGTGCAACCAGAAAGTCAACCGACAACATGCCCGGGGGTACCAATTTGCTCTACGCGTCCCTAGGTAGGGTACTTTTTCATACAAACATCAATGTGCACGGTGCACAAAGTGCGCGGAACAAAAATTGCTCGGTCAGACCTACGGCGGGCCATAACTCGAATACTAAACGTCGCAGACATGGGTCGTAGAACAATTTTAAGCTCGTCTAATCATTCTCTATCCGATTCTGGATAGTGGTTTTTTGACCACTTTTCATCATTTTGTGACACCCCGAACCTAGGGACAGCTCCCTAGCTTTTTGCAAAAAAGTGCACCGAACGGGCCGGAGAGCTCGAGTAGTCAAAAAAATTTTTTTCGCTAAAAACCCTCAAAACGTGTCAGAAACACACCCTAGATGATGAAAAGTGCAACCAGAAAGTCAACCGACAACATGCCCGGGGGTACCAATTTGCTCTACGCGTCCCTAGGTAGGGTACTTTTTCATACAAACATCAATGTGCACGGTGCACAAAGTGCGCGGAACAAAAATTGCTCGGTCAGACCTACGGCGGGCCATAACTCGAATACTAAACGTCGCAGACATGGGTCGTAGAACAATTTTAAGCTCGTCTAATCATTCTCTATCCGATTCTGGATAGTGGTTTTTTGACCACTTTTCATCATTTTGTGACACCCCGAACCTAGGGACAGCTCCCTAGCTTTTTGCAAAAAAGTGCACCGAACGGGCCGGAGAGCTCGAGTAGTCAAAAAAATTTTTTTCGCTAAAAACCCTCAAAACGTGTCAGAAACACACCCTAGATGATGAAAAGTGCAACCAGAAAGTCAACCGACAACATGCCCGGGGGTACCAATTTGCTCTACGCGTCCCTAGGTAGGGTACTTTTTCATACAAACATCAATGTGCACGGTGCACAAAGTGCGCGGAACAAAATTGCTCGGTCAGACCTACGGCGGGCCATAACTCGAATACTAAACGTCGCAGACATGGGTCGTAGAACAATTTTAAGCTCGTCTAATCATTCTCTATCCGATTCTGGATAGTGGTTTTTTGACCACTTTTCATCATTTTGTGACACCCCGAACCTAGGGACAGCTCCCTAGCTTTTTGCAAAAAAGTGCACCGAACGGGCCGGAGAGCTCGAGTAGTCAAAAAATTTTTTTCGCTAAAAACCCTCAAAACGTGTCAGAAACACACCCTAGATGATGAAAAGTGCAACCAGAAAGTCAACCGACAACATGCCCGGGGGTACCAATTTGCTCTACGCGTCCCTAGGTAGGGTACTTTTTCATACAAACATCAATGTGCACGGTGCACAAAGTGCGCGGAACAAAAATTGCTCGGTCAGACCTACGGCGGGCCATAACTCGAATACTAAACGTCGCAGACATGGGTCGTAGAACAATTTTAAGCTCGTCTAATCATTCTCTATCCGATTCTGGATAGTGGTTTTTTGACCACTTTTCATCATTTTGTGACACCCCGAACCTAGGGACAGCTCCCTAGCTTTTTGCAAAAAAGTGCACCGAACGGGCCGGAGAGCTCGAGTAGTCAAAAAATTTTTTTCGCTAAAAACCCTCAAAACGTGTCAGAAACACACCCTAGATGATGAAAAGTGCAACCAGAAAGTCAACCGACAACATGCCCGGGGGTACCAATTTGCTCTACGCGTCCCTAGGTAGGGTACTTTTTCATACAAACATCAATGTGCACGGTGCACAAAGTGCGCGGAACAAAAATTGCTCGGTCAGACCTACGGCGGGCCATAACTCGAATACTAAACGTCGCAGACATGGGTCGTAGAACAATTTTAAGCTCGTCTAATCATTCTCTATCCGATTCTGGATAGTGGTTTTTTGACCACTTTTCATCATTTTGTGACACCCCGAACCTAGGGACAGCTCCCTAGCTTTTTGCAAAAAAGTGCACCGAACGGGCCGGAGAGCTCGAGTAGTCAAAAAATTTTTTTTCGCTAAAAACCCTCAAAACGTGTCAGAAACACACCCTAGATGATGAAAAGTGCAACCAGAAAGTCAACCGACAACATGCCCGGGGGTACCAATTTGCTCTACGCGTCCCTAGGTAGGGTACTTTTTCATACAAACATCAATGTGCACGGTGCACAAAGTGCGCGGAACAAAAATTGCTCGGTCAGACCTACGGCGGGCCATAACTCGAATACTAAACGTCGCAGACATGGGTCGTAGAACAATTTTAAGCTCGTCTAATCATTCTCTATCCGATTCTGGATAGTGGTTTTTTGACCACTTTTCATCATTTTGTGACACCCCGAACCTAGGGACAGCTCCCTAGCTTTTTGCAAAAAAGTGCACCGAACGGGCCGGAGAGCTCGAGTAGTCAAAAAAATTTTTTTCGCTAAAAACCCTCAAAACGTGTCAGAAACACACCCTAGATGATGAAAAGTGCAACCAGAAAGTCAACCGACAACATGCCCGGGGTACCAATTTGCTCTACGCGTCCCTAGGTAGGGTACTTTTTCATACAAACATCAATGTGCACGGTGCACAAAGTGCGCGGAACAAAAATTGCTCGGTCAGACCTACGGCGGGCCATAACTCGAATACTAAACGTCGCAGACATGGGTCGTAGAACAATTTTAAGCTCGTCTAATCATTCTCTATCCGATTCTGGATAGTGGTTTTTTGACCACTTTTCATCATTTTGTGACACCCCGAACCTAGGGACAGCTCCCTAGCTTTTTGCAAAAAGTGCACCGAACGGGCCGGAGAGCTCGAGTAGTCAAAAAATTTTTTTCGCTAAAAACCCTCAAAACGTGTCAGAAACACACCCTAGATGATGAAAAGTGCAACCAGAAAGTCAACCGACAACATGCCCGGGGGTACCAATTTGCTCTACGCGTCCCTAGGTAGGGTACTTTTTCATACAAACATCAATGTGCACGGTGCACAAAGTGCGCGGAACAAAAATTGCTCGGTCAGACCTACGGCGGGCCATAACTCGAATACTAAACGTCGCAGACATGGGTCGTAGAACAATTTTAAGCTCGTCTAATCATTCTCTATCCGATTCTGGATAGTGGTTTTTTGACCACTTTTCATCATTTTGTGACACCCCGAACCTAGGGACAGCTCCCTAGCTTTTTGCAAAAAAGTGCACCGAACGGGCCGGAGAGCTCGAGTAGTCAAAAAAATTTTTTTCGCTAAAAACCCTCAAAACGTGTCAGAAACACACCCTAGATGATGAAAAGTGCAACCAGAAAGTCAACCGACAACATGCCCGGGGTACCAATTTGCTCTACGCGTCCCTAGGTAGGGTACTTTTTCATACAAACATCAATGTGCACGGTGCACAAAGTGCGCGGAACAAAAATTGCTCGGTCAGACCTACGGCGGGCCATAACTCGAAAACTAAACGTCGCAGACATGGGTCGTAGAACAATTTTAAGTTCGTCTAATGATTCTACATCCGATTCTGGATAGTGGTTTTTTGACCACTTTTCAAAATTTTGTGACACCCCAAACCTAGGGGCAGCTCCCTAGCTTTTGTCAAAAAATGGTCACCGAACGGGCCGGAGAGCTCGAGTAGTCAAAAAATTTTTTTTCGCCAAAATCACTGAAAACGTGTAGAAAACGCATTTTAGATGATGAAAAGTGAAACCAGAACGTCAAACAACAACTTTTTTGGGGGTACCCTTTTTACTCTACGGGCCCCTAGGTAAGGCGCGCCATTAGCGCTTTCCTCTCGAGTTCCCAACTTTTGCCCTCCTGGGAACATGATCATTTGTTCATTGCCTACTATAGGGAGGGTACCTTGCTCCGAGGTCAAAAATGAAAATTTCACCAAATCGTAGTTTTTACCTCTATTTTGTCGTAGGAGCATGGTTTGAGGTGTCGGTGGGTCATTTCGGCCCCATTTGGGTCATACGTCCCCTCCCCGATTTAGTTCGTCGTATGACCATAGTCCGAACTTATGAAGCAAAAGTGGTGTCTGGTGGTGTCTGCCGATGATCTTAACCTATGAATTCGAGTTGATATGCGTATATTAGAGTAAAATTAGGCCTTGTAGTACACGGCTTATGCCCCGGACTAGGTGTCCCGGGGACAAAATCTCGAAAATTACAGACACCCAGCATTGCTTAAGGTGGTCAGTAGCAAATATATTTTTGGGTCTTCGGACCCATGAAGAGACAGTAGCTGGCTAGTTTGCTGTACTCTTACGCTGAGAACTGGCAGCGTAGAGGGTCTACGGACCCTGAAAGGACCTACCCAACCTTTCAAAAAGCTCCCTGGAGCGGTACATCACGGGTCTACGGACCCTAAGACTTCGTCGTGATGGTTTCAAGCATAAAAGTCGTAACAGTTTAAGAGGTTTTCGTAAGCGTATATTAAATGCATGCTTGAAACTAAGCCGCGTTGTCTTTAAACACTGCAAGACCAATCGAACTTTTTAGGGAAACTCGAAGGATTCACGCTAAGCTCGATGAGCTATTAAGGGTAGTGGTGCATGGTTTTGTCGGCGTTCCTTGGATCTAATCCATTGAACAAATGTGTCTGGGGTCATGGTGCAGGTAAAATAGCGTGATGAAACCGGGTTTCCCTTACCAAATGTGGCATAACTTTCCCTGAGAGCGAAGCTCAGACCCACGTAGGGGAGAGCAAAGTGGAACTTAAATGTTCTATGCAGCAAATGTTCGCCATGCGGATAAACAAGTTGGAATAGCTCAATGTAGTGTAATGCAAACACGAATCGCAATTAACGATAAGGGGACCCAGAAGCAATTCTGCGGAACCCTCGGGGAGGTGTGAGTTGATATAATTAGAGGTGATAGTCCAAGTTGTTCGAGCTCCGGCTCGGCAGCCGATACGAGTTCCTGTTGAGCTTGTACATCGCGCAGAGGCGCCGTTCGGTTCTAGCAATGATTCCCGCCACCATGTTTCATGCGTGCAGAGGTCCGTTAGAGCTCGAGCAATGTGTCCCGCCGTGATTACGAAAAAGTTTAACAGTTGACTAAGTTGGGGTGTGTTCAAGTAATCGCGCAGAGATGCCGATCGGTTTCTAGCAATGTTTCCCGTCACAAGGTGGTATTGGCACCTGTGCAGAGTGACCGTTAGCAATGTCTCCCGTATCACGGTGGTGTTCTACCACTAGTGCAGAGTGACCGCTAGCAATGTCTCCCGTCACAAGGTGGTAGCCCAGTAGTGCAGAGAAGCCGCTAGCAAGTCTCCCGTCACAGAGTAAGCAGGTCCGCGAAGTGCAGAGTAGCCGTTAGCAATGTCTCCCGTATCACGGTGGTATCATTCCACTAGTGCAGAGTGACCGCTAGCAATGCTTCCCGACACACGGCGGTAGCTTACGCAGTGCAGAGAGACTCATGAGCAAAGTCTTCCGACACACGGTGGTAACTCGACGAGGTGCAGAGTAACCGTTAGCAATGTCTCCCGTATCACGGTGGGGTTCTTCCACTAGTGCAGAGTGACCGCTAGCAATGTTTCCCGACACATCGAAGGAGTAGATCCACGAAGTGCAGAAAGATCGCTGAACCAATCAATGCATCCCGTCGTGGAGAGCTTACACGCCCGTAGGACAAAACAGTGGGGTGTATCCAAGTGAAACATTAGTATACATGAGAGTGCAGAGTACCGATTGGACTATAGTGGTCAAAACGCAGCCGGGTAATTCAACTCTGTAGCCGTACAAAGGTATCCGCCTGTAGAAGGACACCGTACGGTTTACAGTTTTAACAAAAATGCAGCCGCGGTAATTTCAACCCACCCACTATAGCCATTCAATGTATCCGTCATAATCATGTATACCGATCGGAGTAGCCAAAGACAATGTTCGTCTAGTGTTGTTGGGGGTATGCGCGCAGAGATGCCGTTCGGTTTAAAGCAATGTTTCCCGTCACGAGGTGGTATTGGCACCTGTGCAGAGTGACCGTTAGCAATGTCTCCCGTATCACGGTGGAGTTCTTCCACTAGTGCAGAGTGACCGCTAGCAATGTCTCCCGTCACAAGGTGGTCCCAGCAGTGCAGAGAAGCCGCTGTAGCAAAGTCTCCCGTATCACGGTGGAGTTCTTCCACTAGTGCAGAGAGATCGCTGAACCGTGCAATGTGTCCCGTCGTGCGCACCCGTTCGACCAGATGTAACAAGTTGGGGTGCAAGTTGCAAGTTCACGCGCAGAGATGCCGTTCGGTTTAAAGCAATGTTTCCCGTCACGAGGTGGTATTGGCACCTGTGCAGAGTGACCGTTAGCAATGTCTCCCGTATCACGGTGGAGTTCTTCCACTAGTGCAGAGTGACCGCTAGCAATGTCTCCCGTCACATTGGTGGTAGCCCAGCAGTGCAGAGAAGCCGCTTTCAGCAATGTTTCCCGTCACGAGGTGGTATTGGCACCTGTGCAGAGTGACCGTTAGCAATGTCTCCCGTATCACGGTGGAGTTCTTCCACTAGTGCAGAGTGACCGCTAGCAATGTCTCCCGTCACATTGGTGGTAGCCCAGCAGTGCAGAGAAGCCGCTGTAGCAAAGTCTCCCGTATCACGGTGGTATCATTCCACTAGTGCAGAGAGATCGCTGAACCGTTCAATGTGTCCCGTCGTGGTGTGCTTGTAGCGAGCACGTAGGATACACTTGCTTTGTTGGTTTGGGATAGGAGTGGTCGCGCAACTGCCTCCACGCCGCAGAGTGCCAGTTCGGATTGAAGGTCAACTTTAGCCGTTCAATGCATCAGTCGGTGGTGTTCAGATGGCATCACAACTTCCCCTAGGTGCTCAAGTTGGTTGGGTTGCTAAACATATACACATGCGCAGAGTATCGTACGAACTAGCAAAGTCTCCCGTCACGGTGGTAAAGTAATGAGTACCATGCAGTGCAGAGAGATCGTTAGTGCGTGCAATGTACCAGTCGAAGTGTTGTGTTCGCGCATGCGCAGAGTATCGTACGAACTAGCAAAGTCTCCCGTCACGGTGGTTGAGAGTCCCATGCAGTGCAGAGAGATCGTTAGTGCGTGCAATGTACCAGTCGATGTGCAACGTACGGGCATGCGCAGAGTATCGTACAAGCTAGCAAAGTCTCCCGTCACGGTGGTTGTGAGTGAC
>NW_024428110.1:0-40889 GCF_017562075.2 Anopheles merus | reverse complement strand
AAAGCCCTGGACCACAATAATAAGGATCTTGGCGATGAAAAAGTCTCAAAATGGGCCATTTAACAAAGACTATCCGTGAGTTTAATCGTAGAACCCATGTGCGGCTTTAGAAGACCGCTTCAATACCTTTCCAAAACTGTCTTAATCGTCTCGCTAGGACACATGGTTACGAAGTTATGGCCATTTGAAGGAATGTCCAACTTTCCCATCCATCCATATGGCCATGGTTGAAATTTTGACGAAAATGCAAGGTCAACCATTATCGTTCTTATATCATTGAGGCTTCTTGAATAACCAAACCAAAGCCCTGGAACACAATAATAAGGATCTTGGCGATGAAAAAGTCTCAAAATGGGTCATAGTGCACTATATACGCATGCTAAAATTGATAGGTTTTCCCGAGTAAAATGCATTCAGAGCCCATTTACAAGACTATCCGTGAGTTTAATCGTAGAACCCATGTGCGGCTTTAGAAGACCGCTTCAATACCTTTCCAAAACTGTCTTAATCGTCTCGCTAGGACACATGGTTACGAAGTTATGGCCATTTGAAGGAATGTCCAACTTTCCCATCCATCCATATGGCCATGGTTGAAATTTTGACGAAAATGCAAGGTCAACCATTATCGTTCTTATATCATTGAGGCTTCTTGAATAACCAAACCAAAGCCCTGGAACACAATAATAAGGATCTTGGCGATGAAAAAGTCTCAAAATGGGTCATAGTGCACTATATACGCATGCTAAAATTGATAGGTTTTCCCGAGTAAAATGCATTCAGAGCCCATTTACAAGACTATCCGTGAGTTTAATCGTAGAACCCATGTGCGGCTTTAGAAGACCGCTTCAATACCTTTCCAAAACTGTCTTAATCGTCTCGCTAGGACACATGGTTACGAAGTTATGGCCATTTGAAGGAATGTCCAACTTTCCCATCCATCCATATGGCCATGGTTGAAATTTTGACGAAAATGCAAGGTCAACCATTATCGTTCTTATATCATTGAGGCTTCTTGAATAACCAAACCAAAGCCCTGGAACACAATAATAAGGATCTTGGCGATGAAAAAGTCTCAAAATGGGTCATAGTGCACTATATACGCATGCTAAAATTGATAGGTTTTCCCGAGTAAAATGCATTCAGAGCCCATTTACAAGACTATCCGTGAGTTTAATCGTAGAACCCATGTGCGGCTTTAGAAGACCGCTTCAATACCTTTCCAAAACTGTCTTAATCGTCTCGCTAGGACACATGGTTACGAAGTTATGGCCATTTGAAGGAATGTCCAACTTTCCCATCCATCCATATGGCCATGGTTGAAATTTTGACGAAAATGCAAGGTCAACCATTATCGTTCTTATATCATTGAGGCTTCTTGAATAACCAAACCAAAGCCCTGGAACACAATAATAAGGATCTTGGCGATGAAAAAGTCTCAAAATGGGTCATAGTGCACTATATACGCATGCTAAAATTGATAGGTTTTCCCGAGTAAAATGCATTCAGAGCCCATTTACAAGACTATCCGTGAGTTTAATCGTAGAACCCATGTGCGGCTTTAGAAGACCGCTTCAATACCTTTCCAAAACTGTCTTAATCGTCTCGCTAGGACACATGGTTACGAAGTTATGGCCATTTGAAGGAATGTCCAACTTTCCCATCCATCCATATGGCCATGGTTGAAATTTTGACGAAAATGCAAGGTCAACCATTATCGTTCTTATATCATTGAGGCTTCTTGAATAACCAAACCAAAGCCCTGGAACACAATAATAAGGATCTTGGCGATGAAAAAGTCTCAAAATGGGTCATAGTGCACTATATACGCATGCTAAAATTGATAGGTTTTCCCGAGTAAAATGCATTCAGAGCCCATTTACAAGACTATCCGTGAGTTTAATCGTAGAACCCATGTGCGGCTTTAGAAGACCGCTTCAATACCTTTCCAAAACTGTCTTAATCGTCTCGCTAGGACACATGGTTACGAAGTTATGGCCATTTGAAGGAATGTCCAACTTTCCATCCATCCATATGGCCATGGTTGAAATTTTGACGAAAATGCAAGGTCAACCATTATCGTTCTTATATCATTGAGGCTTCTTGAATAACCAAACCAAAGCCCTGGAACACAATAATAAGGATCTTGGCGATGAAAAAGTCTCAAAATGGGTCATAGTGCACTATATACGCATGCTAAAATTGATAGGTTTTCCCGAGTAAAATGCATTCAGAGCCCATTTACAAGACTATCCGTGAGTTTAATCGTAGAACCCATGTGCGGCTTTAGAAGACCGCTTCAATACCTTTCCAAAACTGTCTTAATCGTCTCGCTAGGACACATGGTTACGAAGTTATGGCCATTTGAAGGAATGTCCAACTTTCCCATCCATCCATATGGCCATGGTTGAAATTTTGACGAAAATGCAAGGTCAACCATTATCGTTCTTATATCATTGAGGCTTCTTGAATAACCAAACCAAAGCCCTGGAACACAATAATAAGGATCTTGGCGATGAAAAAGTCTCAAAATGGGTCATAGTGCACTATATACGCATGCTAAAATTGATAGGTTTTCCCGAGTAAAATGCATTCAGAGCCCATTTACAAGACTATCCGTGAGTTTAATCGTAGAACCCATGTGCGGCTTTAGAAGACCGCTTCAATACCTTTCCAAAACTGTCTTAATCGTCTCGCTAGGACACATGGTTACGAAGTTATGGCCATTTGAAGGAATGTCCAACTTTCCCATCCATCCATATGGCCATGGTTGAAATTTTGACGAAAATGCAAGGTCAACCATTATCGTTCTTATATCATTGAGGCTTCTTGAATAACCAAACCAAAGCCCTGGAACACAATAATAAGGATCTTGGCGATGAAAAAGTCTCAAAATGGGTCATAGTGCACTATATACGCATGCTAAAATTGATAGGTTTTCCCGAGTAAAATGCATTCAGAGCCCATTTACAAGACTATCCGTGAGTTTAATCGTAGAACCCATGTGCGGCTTTAGAAGACCGCTTCAATACCTTTCCAAAACTGTCTTAATCGTCTCGCTAGGACACATGGTTACGAAGTTATGGCCATTTGAAGGAATGTCCAACTTTCCCATCCATCCATATGGCCATGGTTGAAATTTTGACGAAAATGCAAGGTCAACCATTATCGTTCTTATATCATTGAGGCTTCTTGAATAACCAAACCAAAGCCCTGGAACACAATAATAAGGATCTTGGCGATGAAAAAGTCTCAAAATGGGTCATAGTGCACTATATACGCATGCTAAAATTGATAGGTTTTCCCGAGTAAAATGCATTCAGAGCCCATTTACAAGACTATCCGTGAGTTTAATCGTAGAACCCATGTGCGGCTTTAGAAGACCGCTTCAATACCTTTCCAAAACTGTCTTAATCGTCTCGCTAGGACACATGGTTACGAAGTTATGGCCATTTGAAGGAATGTCCAACTTTCCCATCCATCCATATGGCCATGGTTGAAATTTTGACGAAAATGCAAGGTCAACCATTATCGTTCTTATATCATTGAGGCTTCTTGAATAACCAAACCAAAGCCCTGGAACACAATAATAAGGATCTTGGCGATGAAAAAGTCTCAAAATGGGTCATAGTGCACTATATACGCATGCTAAAATTGATAGGTTTTCCCGAGTAAAATGCATTCAGAGCCCATTTACAAGACTATCCGTGAGTTTAATCGTAGAACCCATGTGCGGCTTTAGAAGACCGCTTCAATACCTTTCCAAAACTGTCTTAATCGTCTCGCTAGGACACATGGTTACGAAGTTATGGCCATTTGAAGGAATGTCCAACTTTCCCATCCATCCATATGGCCATGGTTGAAATTTTGACGAAAATGCAAGGTCAACCATTATCGTTCTTATATCATTGAGGCTTCTTGAATAACCAAACCAAAGCCCTGGAACACAATAATAAGGATCTTGGCGATGAAAAAGTCTCAAAATGGGTCATAGTGCACTATATACGCATGCTAAAATTGATAGGTTTTCCCGAGTAAAATGCATTCAGAGCCCATTTACAAGACTATCCGTGAGTTTAATCGTAGAACCCATGTGCGGCTTTAGAAGACCGCTTCAATACCTTTCCAAAACTGTCTTAATCGTCTCGCTAGGACACATGGTTACGAAGTTATGGCCATTTGAAGGAATGTCCAACTTTCCCATCCATCCATATGGCCATGGTTGAAATTTTGACGAAAATGCAAGGTCAACCATTATCGTTCTTATATCATTGAGGCTTCTTGAATAACCAAACCAAAGCCCTGGAACACAATAATAAGGATCTTGGCGATGAAAAAGTCTCAAAATGGGTCATAGTGCACTATATACGCATGCTAAAATTGATAGGTTTTCCCGAGTAAAATGCATTCAGAGCCCATTTACAAGACTATCCGTGAGTTTAATCGTAGAACCCATGTGCGGCTTTAGAAGACCGCTTCAATACCTTTCCAAAACTGTCTTAATCGTCTCGCTAGGACACATGGTTACGAAGTTATGGCCATTTGAAGGAATGTCCAACTTTCCCATCCATCCATATGGCCATGGTTGAAATTTTGACGAAAATGCAAGGTCAACCATTATCGTTCTTATATCATTGAGGCTTCTTGAATAACCAAACCAAAGCCCTGGAACACAATAATAAGGATCTTGGCGATGAAAAAGTCTCAAAATGGGTCATAGTGCACTATATACGCATGCTAAAATTGATAGGTTTTCCCGAGTAAAATGCATTCAGAGCCCATTTACAAGACTATCCGTGAGTTTAATCGTAGAACCCATGTGCGGCTTTAGAAGACCGCTTCAATACCTTTCCAAAACTGTCTTAATCGTCTCGCTAGGACACATGGTTACGAAGTTATGGCCATTTGAAGGAATGTCCAACTTTCCCATCCATCCATATGGCCATGGTTGAAATTTTGACGAAAATGCAAGGTCAACCATTATCGTTCTTATATCATTGAGGCTTCTTGAATAACCAAACCAAAGCCCTGGAACACAATAATAAGGATCTTGGCGATGAAAAAGTCTCAAAATGGGTCATAGTGCACTATATACGCATGCTAAAATTGATAGGTTTTCCCGAGTAAAATGCATTCAGAGCCCATTTACAAGACTATCCGTGAGTTTAATCGTAGAACCCATGTGCGGCTTTAGAAGACCGCTTCAATACCTTTCCAAAACTGTCTTAATCGTCTCGCTAGGACACATGGTTACGAAGTTATGGCCATTTGAAGGAATGTCCAACTTTCCCATCCATCCATATGGCCATGGTTGAAATTTTGACGAAAATGCAAGGTCAACCATTATCGTTCTTATATCATTGAGGCTTCTTGAATAACCAAACCAAAGCCCTGGAACACAATAATAAGGATCTTGGCGATGAAAAAGTCTCAAAATGGGTCATAGTGCACTATATACGCATGCTAAAATTGATAGGTTTTCCCGAGTAAAATGCATTCAGAGCCCATTTACAAGACTATCCGTGAGTTTAATCGTAGAACCCATGTGCGGCTTTAGAAGACCGCTTCAATACCTTTCCAAAACTGTCTTAATCGTCTCGCTAGGACACATGGTTACGAAGTTATGGCCATTTGAAGGAATGTCCAACTTTCCCATCCATCCATATGGCCATGGTTGAAATTTTGACGAAAATGCAAGGTCAACCATTATCGTTCTTATATCATTGAGGCTTCTTGAATAACCAAACCAAAGCCCTGGAACACAATAATAAGGATCTTGGCGATGAAAAAGTCTCAAAATGGGTCATAGTGCACTATATACGCATGCTAAAATTGATAGGTTTTCCCGAGTAAAATGCATTCAGAGCCCATTTACAAGACTATCCGTGAGTTTAATCGTAGAACCCATGTGCGGCTTTAGAAGACCGCTTCAATACCTTTCCAAAACTGTCTTAATCGTCTCGCTAGGACACATGGTTACGAAGTTATGGCCATTTGAAGGAATGTCCAACTTTCCCATCCATCCATATGGCCATGGTTGAAATTTTGACGAAAATGCAAGGTCAACCATTATCGTTCTTATATCATTGAGGCTTCTTGAATAACCAAACCAAAGCCCTGGAACACAATAATAAGGATCTTGGCGATGAAAAAGTCTCAAAATGGGTCATAGTGCACTATATACGCATGCTAAAATTGATAGGTTTTCCCGAGTAAAATGCATTCAGAGCCCATTTACAAGACTATCCGTGAGTTTAATCGTAGAACCCATGTGCGGCTTTAGAAGACCGCTTCAATACCTTTCCAAAACTGTCTTAATCGTCTCGCTAGGACACATGGTTACGAAGTTATGGCCATTTGAAGGAATGTCCAACTTTCCCATCCATCCATATGGCCATGGTTGAAATTTTGACGAAAATGCAAGGTCAACCATTATCGTTCTTATATCATTGAGGCTTCTTGAATAACCAAACCAAAGCCCTGGAACACAATAATAAGGATCTTGGCGATGAAAAAGTCTCAAAATGGGTCATAGTGCACTATATACGCATGCTAAAATTGATAGGTTTTCCCGAGTAAAATGCATTCAGAGCCCATTTACAAGACTATCCGTGAGTTTAATCGTAGAACCCATGTGCGGCTTTAGAAGACCGCTTCAATACCTTTCCAAAACTGTCTTAATCGTCTCGCTAGGACACATGGTTACGAAGTTATGGCCATTTGAAGGAATGTCCAACTTTCCCATCCATCCATATGGCCATGGTTGAAATTTTGACGAAAATGCAAGGTCAACCATTATCGTTCTTATATCATTGAGGCTTCTTGAATAACCAAACCAAAGCCCTGGAACACAATAATAAGGATCTTGGCGATGAAAAAGTCTCAAAATGGGTCATAGTGCACTATATACGCATGCTAAAATTGATAGGTTTTCCCGAGTAAAATGCATTCAGAGCCCATTTACAAGACTATCCGTGAGTTTAATCGTAGAACCCATGTGCGGCTTTAGAAGACCGCTTCAATACCTTTCCAAAACTGTCTTAATCGTCTCGCTAGGACACATGGTTACGAAGTTATGGCCATTTGAAGGAATGTCCAACTTTCCCATCCATCCATATGGCCATGGTTGAAATTTTGACGAAAATGCAAGGTCAACCATTATCGTTCTTATATCATTGAGGCTTCTTGAATAACCAAACCAAAGCCCTGGAACACAATAATAAGGATCTTGGCGATGAAAAAGTCTCAAAATGGGTCATAGTGCACTATATAATTGATAGGTTTTCCCGAGTAAAATGCATTCAGAGCCCATTTACAAGACTATCCGTGAGTTTAATCGTAGAACCCATGTGCGGCTTTAGAAGACCGCTTCAATACCTTTCCAAAACTGTCTTAATCGTCTCGCTAGGACACATGGTTACGAAGTTATGGCCATTTGAAGGAATGTCCAACTTTCCCATCCATCCATATGGCCATGGTTGAAATTTTGACGAAAATGCAAGGTCAACCATTATCGTTCTTATATCATTGAGGCTTCTTGAATAACCAAACCAAAGCCCTGGAACACAATAATAAGGATCTTGGCGATGAAAAAGTCTCAAAATGGGTCATAGTGCACTATATACGCATGCTAAAATTGATAGGTTTTCCCGAGTAAAATGCATTCAGAGCCCATTTACAAGACTATCCGTGAGTTTAATCGTAGAACCCATGTGCGGCTTTAGAAGACCGCTTCAATACCTTTCCAAAACTGTCTTAATCGTCTCGCTAGGACACATGGTTACGAAGTTATGGCCATTTGAAGGAATGTCCAACTTTCCCATCCATCCATATGGCCATGGTTGAAATTTTGACGAAAATGCAAGGTCAACCATTATCGTTCTTATATCATTGAGGCTTCTTGAATAACCAAACCAAAGCCCTGGAACACAATAATAAGGATCTTGGCGATGAAAAAGTCTCAAAATGGGTCATAGTGCACTATATACGCATGCTAAAATTGATAGGTTTTCCCGAGTAAAATGCATTCAGAGCCCATTTACAAGACTATCCGTGAGTTTAATCGTAGAACCCATGTGCGGCTTTAGAAGACCGCTTCAATACCTTTCCAAAACTGTCTTAATCGTCTCGCTAGGACACATGGTTACGAAGTTATGGCCATTTGAAGGAATGTCCAACTTTCCCATCCATCCATATGGCCATGGTTGAAATTTTGACGAAAATGCAAGGTCAACCATTATCGTTCTTATATCATTGAGGCTTCTTGAATAACCAAACCAAAGCCCTGGAACACAATAATAAGGATCTTGGCGATGAAAAAGTCTCAAAATGGGTCATAGTGCACTATATACGCATGCTAAAATTGATAGGTTTTCCCGAGTAAAATGCATTCAGAGCCCATTTACAAGACTATCCGTGAGTTTAATCGTAGAACCCATGTGCGGCTTTAGAAGACCGCTTCAATACCTTTCCAAAACTGTCTTAATCGTCTCGCTAGGACACATGGTTACGAAGTTATGGCCATTTGAAGGAATGTCCAACTTTCCCATCCATCCATATGGCCATGGTTGAAATTTTGACGAAAATGCAAGGTCAACCATTATCGTTCTTATATCATTGAGGCTTCTTGAATAACCAAACCAAAGCCCTGGAACACAATAATAAGGATCTTGGCGATGAAAAAGTCTCAAAATGGGTCATAGTGCACTATATACGCATGCTAAAATTGATAGGTTTTCCCGAGTAAAATGCATTCAGAGCCCATTTACAAGACTATCCGTGAGTTTAATCGTAGAACCCATGTGCGGCTTTAGAAGACCGCTTCAATACCTTTCCAAAACTGTCTTAATCGTCTCGCTAGGACACATGGTTACGAAGTTATGGCCATTTGAAGGAATGTCCAACTTTCCCATCCATCCATATGGCCATGGTTGAAATTTTGACGAAAATGCAAGGTCAACCATTATCGTTCTTATATCATTGAGGCTTCTTGAATAACCAAACCAAAGCCCTGGAACACAATAATAAGGATCTTGGCGATGAAAAAGTCTCAAAATGGGTCATAGTGCACTATATACGCATGCTAAAATTGATAGGTTTTCCCGAGTAAAATGCATTCAGAGCCCATTTACAAGACTATCCGTGAGTTTAATCGTAGAACCCATGTGCGGCTTTAGAAGACCGCTTCAATACCTTTCCAAAACTGTCTTAATCGTCTCGCTAGGACACATGGTTACGAAGTTATGGCCATTTGAAGGAATGTCCAACTTTCCCATCCATCCATATGGCCATGGTTGAAATTTTGACGAAAATGCAAGGTCAACCATTATCGTTCTTATATCATTGAGGCTTCTTGAATAACCAAACCAAAGCCCTGGAACACAATAATAAGGATCTTGGCGATGAAAAAGTCTCAAAATGGGTCATAGTGCACTATATACGCATGCTAAAATTGATAGGTTTTCCCGAGTAAAATGCATTCAGAGCCCATTTACAAGACTATCCGTGAGTTTAATCGTAGAACCCATGTGCGGCTTTAGAAGACCGCTTCAATACCTTTCCAAAACTGTCTTAATCGTCTCGCTAGGACACATGGTTACGAAGTTATGGCCATTTGAAGGAATGTCCAACTTTCCCATCCATCCATATGGCCATGGTTGAAATTTTGACGAAAATGCAAGGTCAACCATTATCGTTCTTATATCATTGAGGCTTCTTGAATAACCAAACCAAAGCCCTGGAACACAATAATAAGGATCTTGGCGATGAAAAAGTCTCAAAATGGGTCATAGTGCACTATATACGCATGCTAAAATTGATAGGTTTTCCCGAGTAAAATGCATTCAGAGCCCATTTACAAGACTATCCGTGAGTTTAATCGTAGAACCCATGTGCGGCTTTAGAAGACCGCTTCAATACCTTTCCAAAACTGTCTTAATCGTCTCGCTAGGACACATGGTTACGAAGTTATGGCCATTTGAAGGAATGTCCAACTTTCCCATCCATCCATATGGCCATGGTTGAAATTTTGACGAAAATGCAAGGTCAACCATTATCGTTCTTATATCATTGAGGCTTCTTGAATAACCAAACCAAAGCCCTGGAACACAATAATAAGGATCTTGGCGATGAAAAAGTCTCAAAATGGGTCATAGTGCACTATATACGCATGCTAAAATTGATAGGTTTTCCCGAGTAAAATGCATTCAGAGCCCATTTACAAGACTATCCGTGAGTTTAATCGTAGAACCCATGTGCGGCTTTAGAAGACCGCTTCAATACCTTTCCAAAACTGTCTTAATCGTCTCGCTAGGACACATGGTTACGAAGTTATGGCCATTTGAAGGAATGTCCAACTTTCCCATCCATCCATATGGCCATGGTTGAAATTTTGACGAAAATGCAAGGTCAACCATTATCGTTCTTATATCATTGAGGCTTCTTGAATAACCAAACCAAAGCCCTGGAACACAATAATAAGGATCTTGGCGATGAAAAAGTCTCAAAATGGGTCATAGTGCACTATATACGCATGCTAAAATTGATAGGTTTTCCCGAGTAAAATGCATTCAGAGCCCATTTACAAGACTATCCGTGAGTTTAATCGTAGAACCCATGTGCGGCTTTAGAAGACCGCTTCAATACCTTTCCAAAACTGTCTTAATCGTCTCGCTAGGACACATGGTTACGAAGTTATGGCCATTTGAAGGAATGTCCAACTTTCCCATCCATCCATATGGCCATGGTTGAAATTTTGACGAAAATGCAAGGTCAACCATTATCGTTCTTATATCATTGAGGCTTCTTGAATAACCAAACCAAAGCCCTGGAACACAATAATAAGGATCTTGGCGATGAAAAAGTCTCAAAATGGGTCATAGTGCACTATATACGCATGCTAAAATTGATAGGTTTTCCCGAGTAAAATGCATTCAGAGCCCATTTACAAGACTATCCGTGAGTTTAATCGTAGAACCCATGTGCGGCTTTAGAAGACCGCTTCAATACCTTTCCAAAACTGTCTTAATCGTCTCGCTAGGACACATGGTTACGAAGTTATGGCCATTTGAAGGAATGTCCAACTTTCCCATCCATCCATATGGCCATGGTTGAAATTTTGACGAAAATGCAAGGTCAACCATTATCGTTCTTATATCATTGAGGCTTCTTGAATAACCAAACCAAAGCCCTGGAACACAATAATAAGGATCTTGGCGATGAAAAAGTCTCAAAATGGGTCATAGTGCACTATATACGCATGCTAAAATTGATAGGTTTTCCCGAGTAAAATGCATTCAGAGCCCATTTACAAGACTATCCGTGAGTTTAATCGTAGAACCCATGTGCGGCTTTAGAAGACCGCTTCAATACCTTTCCAAAACTGTCTTAATCGTCTCGCTAGGACACATGGTTACGAAGTTATGGCCATTTGAAGGAATGTCCAACTTTCCCATCCATCCATATGGCCATGGTTGAAATTTTGACGAAAATGCAAGGTCAACCATTATCGTTCTTATATCATTGAGGCTTCTTGAATAACCAAACCAAAGCCCTGGAACACAATAATAAGGATCTTGGCGATGAAAAAGTCTCAAAATGGGTCATAGTGCACTATATACGCATGCTAAAATTGATAGGTTTTCCCGAGTAAAATGCATTCAGAGCCCATTTACAAGACTATCCGTGAGTTTAATCGTAGAACCCATGTGCGGCTTTAGAAGACCGCTTCAATACCTTTCCAAAACTGTCTTAATCGTCTCGCTAGGACACATGGTTACGAAGTTATGGCCATTTGAAGGAATGTCCAACTTTCCCATCCATCCATATGGCCATGGTTGAAATTTTGACGAAAATGCAAGGTCAACCATTATCGTTCTTATATCATTGAGGCTTCTTGAATAACCAAACCAAAGCCCTGGAACACAATAATAAGGATCTTGGCGATGAAAAAGTCTCAAAATGGGTCATAGTGCACTATATACGCATGCTAAAATTGATAGGTTTTCCCGAGTAAAATGCATTCAGAGCCCATTTACAAGACTATCCGTGAGTTTAATCGTAGAACCCATGTGCGGCTTTAGAAGACCGCTTCAATACCTTTCCAAAACTGTCTTAATCGTCTCGCTAGGACACATGGTTACGAAGTTATGGCCATTTGAAGGAATGTCCAACTTTCCCATCCATCCATATGGCCATGGTTGAAATTTTGACGAAAATGCAAGGTCAACCATTATCGTTCTTATATCATTGAGGCTTCTTGAATAACCAAACCAAAGCCCTGGAACACAATAATAAGGATCTTGGCGATGAAAAAGTCTCAAAATGGGTCATAGTGCACTATATACGCATGCTAAAATTGATAGGTTTTCCCGAGTAAAATGCATTCAGAGCCCATTTACAAGACTATCCGTGAGTTTAATCGTAGAACCCATGTGCGGCTTTAGAAGACCGCTTCAATACCTTTCCAAAACTGTCTTAATCGTCTCGCTAGGACACATGGTTACGAAGTTATGGCCATTTGAAGGAATGTCCAACTTTCCCATCCATCCATATGGCCATGGTTGAAATTTTGACGAAAATGCAAGGTCAACCATTATCGTTCTTATATCATTGAGGCTTCTTGAATAACCAAACCAAAGCCCTGGAACACAATAATAAGGATCTTGGCGATGAAAAAGTCTCAAAATGGGTCATAGTGCACTATATACGCATGCTAAAATTGATAGGTTTTCCCGAGTAAAATGCATTCAGAGCCCATTTACAAGACTATCCGTGAGTTTAATCGTAGAACCCATGTGCGGCTTTAGAAGACCGCTTCAATACCTTTCCAAAACTGTCTTAATCGTCTCGCTAGGACACATGGTTACGAAGTTATGGCCATTTGAAGGAATGTCCAACTTTCCCATCCATCCATATGGCCATGGTTGAAATTTTGACGAAAATGCAAGGTCAACCATTATCGTTCTTATATCATTGAGGCTTCTTGAATAACCAAACCAAAGCCCTGGAACACAATAATAAGGATCTTGGCGATGAAAAAGTCTCAAAATGGGTCATAGTGCACTATATACGCATGCTAAAATTGATAGGTTTTCCCGAGTAAAATGCATTCAGAGCCCATTTACAAGACTATCCGTGAGTTTAATCGTAGAACCCATGTGCGGCTTTAGAAGACCGCTTCAATACCTTTCCAAAACTGTCTTAATCGTCTCGCTAGGACACATGGTTACGAAGTTATGGCCATTTGAAGGAATGTCCAACTTTCCCATCCATCCATATGGCCATGGTTGAAATTTTGACGAAAATGCAAGGTCAACCATTATCGTTCTTATATCATTGAGGCTTCTTGAATAACCAAACCAAAGCCCTGGAACACAATAATAAGGATCTTGGCGATGAAAAAGTCTCAAAATGGGTCATAGTGCACTATATACGCATGCTAAAATTGATAGGTTTTCCCGAGTAAAATGCATTCAGAGCCCATTTACAAGACTATCCGTGAGTTTAATCGTAGAACCCATGTGCGGCTTTAGAAGACCGCTTCAATACCTTTCCAAAACTGTCTTAATCGTCTCGCTAGGACACATGGTTACGAAGTTATGGCCATTTGAAGGAATGTCCAACTTTCCCATCCATCCATATGGCCATGGTTGAAATTTTGACGAAAATGCAAGGTCAACCATTATCGTTCTTATATCATTGAGGCTTCTTGAATAACCAAACCAAAGCCCTGGAACACAATAATAAGGATCTTGGCGATGAAAAAGTCTCAAAATGGGTCATAGTGCACTATATACGCATGCTAAAATTGATAGGTTTTCCCGAGTAAAATGCATTCAGAGCCCATTTACAAGACTATCCGTGAGTTTAATCGTAGAACCCATGTGCGGCTTTAGAAGACCGCTTCAATACCTTTCCAAAACTGTCTTAATCGTCTCGCTAGGACACATGGTTACGAAGTTATGGCCATTTGAAGGAATGTCCAACTTTCCCATCCATCCATATGGCCATGGTTGAAATTTTGACGAAAATGCAAGGTCAACCATTATCGTTCTTATATCATTGAGGCTTCTTGAATAACCAAACCAAAGCCCTGGAACACAATAATAAGGATCTTGGCGATGAAAAAGTCTCAAAATGGGTCATAGTGCACTATATACGCATGCTAAAATTGATAGGTTTTCCCGAGTAAAATGCATTCAGAGCCCATTTACAAGACTATCCGTGAGTTTAATCGTAGAACCCATGTGCGGCTTTAGAAGACCGCTTCAATACCTTTCCAAAACTGTCTTAATCGTCTCGCTAGGACACATGGTTACGAAGTTATGGCCATTTGAAGGAATGTCCAACTTTCCCATCCATCCATATGGCCATGGTTGAAATTTTGACGAAAATGCAAGGTCAACCATTATCGTTCTTATATCATTGAGGCTTCTTGAATAACCAAACCAAAGCCCTGGAACACAATAATAAGGATCTTGGCGATGAAAAAGTCTCAAAATGGGTCATAGTGCACTATATACGCATGCTAAAATTGATAGGTTTTCCCGAGTAAAATGCATTCAGAGCCCATTTACAAGACTATCCGTGAGTTTAATCGTAGAACCCATGTGCGGCTTTAGAAGACCGCTTCAATACCTTTCCAAAACTGTCTTAATCGTCTCGCTAGGACACATGGTTACGAAGTTATGGCCATTTGAAGGAATGTCCAACTTTCCCATCCATCCATATGGCCATGGTTGAAATTTTGACGAAAATGCAAGGTCAACCATTATCGTTCTTATATCATTGAGGCTTCTTGAATAACCAAACCAAAGCCCTGGAACACAATAATAAGGATCTTGGCGATGAAAAAGTCTCAAAATGGGTCATAGTGCACTATATACGCATGCTAAAATTGATAGGTTTTCCCGAGTAAAATGCATTCAGAGCCCATTTACAAGACTATCCGTGAGTTTAATCGTAGAACCCATGTGCGGCTTTAGAAGACCGCTTCAATACCTTTCCAAAACTGTCTTAATCGTCTCGCTAGGACACATGGTTACGAAGTTATGGCCATTTGAAGGAATGTCCAACTTTCCCATCCATCCATATGGCCATGGTTGAAATTTTGACGAAAATGCAAGGTCAACCATTATCGTTCTTATATCATTGAGGCTTCTTGAATAACCAAACCAAAGCCCTGGAACACAATAATAAGGATCTTGGCGATGAAAAAGTCTCAAAATGGGTCATAGTGCACTATATACGCATGCTAAAATTGATAGGTTTTCCCGAGTAAAATGCATTCAGAGCCCATTTACAAGACTATCCGTGAGTTTAATCGTAGAACCCATGTGCGGCTTTAGAAGACCGCTTCAATACCTTTCCAAAACTGTCTTAATCGTCTCGCTAGGACACATGGTTACGAAGTTATGGCCATTTGAAGGAATGTCCAACTTTCCCATCCATCCATATGGCCATGGTTGAAATTTTGACGAAAATGCAAGGTCAACCATTATCGTTCTTATATCATTGAGGCTTCTTGAATAACCAAACCAAAGCCCTGGAACACAATAATAAGGATCTTGGCGATGAAAAAGTCTCAAAATGGGTCATAGTGCACTATATACGCATGCTAAAATTGATAGGTTTTCCCGAGTAAAATGCATTCAGAGCCCATTTACAAGACTATCCGTGAGTTTAATCGTAGAACCCATGTGCGGCTTTAGAAGACCGCTTCAATACCTTTCCAAAACTGTCTTAATCGTCTCGCTAGGACACATGGTTACGAAGTTATGGCCATTTGAAGGAATGTCCAACTTTCCCATCCATCCATATGGCCATGGTTGAAATTTTGACGAAAATGCAAGGTCAACCATTATCGTTCTTATATCATTGAGGCTTCTTGAATAACCAAACCAAAGCCCTGGAACACAATAATAAGGATCTTGGCGATGAAAAAGTCTCAAAATGGGTCATAGTGCACTATATACGCATGCTAAAATTGATAGGTTTTCCCGAGTAAAATGCATTCAGAGCCCATTTACAAGACTATCCGTGAGTTTAATCGTAGAACCCATGTGCGGCTTTAGAAGACCGCTTCAATACCTTTCCAAAACTGTCTTAATCGTCTCGCTAGGACACATGGTTACGAAGTTATGGCCATTTGAAGGAATGTCCAACTTTCCCATCCATCCATATGGCCATGGTTGAAATTTTGACGAAAATGCAAGGTCAACCATTATCGTTCTTATATCATTGAGGCTTCTTGAATAACCAAACCAAAGCCCTGGAACACAATAATAAGGATCTTGGCGATGAAAAAGTCTCAAAATGGGTCATAGTGCACTATATACGCATGCTAAAATTGATAGGTTTTCCCGAGTAAAATGCATTCAGAGCCCATTTACAAGACTATCCGTGAGTTTAATCGTAGAACCCATGTGCGGCTTTAGAAGACCGCTTCAATACCTTTCCAAAACTGTCTTAATCGTCTCGCTAGGACACATGGTTACGAAGTTATGGCCATTTGAAGGAATGTCCAACTTTCCCATCCATCCATATGGCCATGGTTGAAATTTTGACGAAAATGCAAGGTCAACCATTATCGTTCTTATATCATTGAGGCTTCTTGAATAACCAAACCAAAGCCCTGGAACACAATAATAAGGATCTTGGCGATGAAAAAGTCTCAAAATGGGTCATAGTGCACTATATACGCATGCTAAAATTGATAGGTTTTCCCGAGTAAAATGCATTCAGAGCCCATTTACAAGACTATCCGTGAGTTTAATCGTAGAACCCATGTGCGGCTTTAGAAGACCGCTTCAATACCTTTCCAAAACTGTCTTAATCGTCTCGCTAGGACACATGGTTACGAAGTTATGGCCATTTGAAGGAATGTCCAACTTTCCCATCCATCCATATGGCCATGGTTGAAATTTTGACGAAAATGCAAGGTCAACCATTATCGTTCTTATATCATTGAGGCTTCTTGAATAACCAAACCAAAGCCCTGGAACACAATAATAAGGATCTTGGCGATGAAAAAGTCTCAAAATGGGTCATAGTGCACTATATACGCATGCTAAAATTGATAGGTTTTCCCGAGTAAAATGCATTCAGAGCCCATTTACAAGACTATCCGTGAGTTTAATCGTAGAACCCATGTGCGGCTTTAGAAGACCGCTTCAATACCTTTCCAAAACTGTCTTAATCGTCTCGCTAGGACACATGGTTACGAAGTTATGGCCATTTGAAGGAATGTCCAACTTTCCCATCCATCCATATGGCCATGGTTGAAATTTTGACGAAAATGCAAGGTCAACCATTATCGTTCTTATATCATTGAGGCTTCTTGAATAACCAAACCAAAGCCCTGGAACACAATAATAAGGATCTTGGCGATGAAAAAGTCTCAAAATGGGTCATAGTGCACTATATACGCATGCTAAAATTGATAGGTTTTCCCGAGTAAAATGCATTCAGAGCCCATTTACAAGACTATCCGTGAGTTTAATCGTAGAACCCATGTGCGGCTTTAGAAGACCGCTTCAATACCTTTCCAAAACTGTCTTAATCGTCTCGCTAGGACACATGGTTACGAAGTTATGGCCATTTGAAGGAATGTCCAACTTTCCCATCCATCCATATGGCCATGGTTGAAATTTTGACGAAAATGCAAGGTCAACCATTATCGTTCTTATATCATTGAGGCTTCTTGAATAACCAAACCAAAGCCCTGGAACACAATAATAAGGATCTTGGCGATGAAAAAGTCTCAAAATGGGTCATAGTGCACTATATACGCATGCTAAAATTGATAGGTTTTCCCGAGTAAAATGCATTCAGAGCCCATTTACAAGACTATCCGTGAGTTTAATCGTAGAACCCATGTGCGGCTTTAGAAGACCGCTTCAATACCTTTCCAAAACTGTCTTAATCGTCTCGCTAGGACACATGGTTACGAAGTTATGGCCATTTGAAGGAATGTCCAACTTTCCCATCCATCCATATGGCCATGGTTGAAATTTTGACGAAAATGCAAGGTCAACCATTATCGTTCTTATATCATTGAGGCTTCTTGAATAACCAAACCAAAGCCCTGGAACACAATAATAAGGATCTTGGCGATGAAAAAGTCTCAAAATGGGTCATAGTGCACTATATACGCATGCTAAAATTGATAGGTTTTCCCGAGTAAAATGCATTCAGAGCCCATTTACAAGACTATCCGTGAGTTTAATCGTAGAACCCATGTGCGGCTTTAGAAGACCGCTTCAATACCTTTCCAAAACTGTCTTAATCGTCTCGCTAGGACACATGGTTACGAAGTTATGGCCATTTGAAGGAATGTCCAACTTTCCCATCCATCCATATGGCCATGGTTGAAATTTTGACGAAAATGCAAGGTCAACCATTATCGTTCTTATATCATTGAGGCTTCTTGAATAACCAAACCAAAGCCCTGGAACACAATAATAAGGATCTTGGCGATGAAAAAGTCTCAAAATGGGTCATAGTGCACTATATACGCATGCTAAAATTGATAGGTTTTCCCGAGTAAAATGCATTCAGAGCCCATTTACAAGACTATCCGTGAGTTTAATCGTAGAACCCATGTGCGGCTTTAGAAGACCGCTTCAATACCTTTCCAAAACTGTCTTAATCGTCTCGCTAGGACACATGGTTACGAAGTTATGGCCATTTGAAGGAATGTCCAACTTTCCCATCCATCCATATGGCCATGGTTGAAATTTTGACGAAAATGCAAGGTCAACCATTATCGTTCTTATATCATTGAGGCTTCTTGAATAACCAAACCAAAGCCCTGGAACACAATAATAAGGATCTTGGCGATGAAAAAGTCTCAAAATGGGTCATAGTGCACTATATACGCATGCTAAAATTGATAGGTTTTCCCGAGTAAAATGCATTCAGAGCCCATTTACAAGACTATCCGTGAGTTTAATCGTAGAACCCATGTGCGGCTTTAGAAGACCGCTTCAATACCTTTCCAAAACTGTCTTAATCGTCTCGCTAGGACACATGGTTACGAAGTTATGGCCATTTGAAGGAATGTCCAACTTTCCCATCCATCCATATGGCCATGGTTGAAATTTTGACGAAAATGCAAGGTCAACCATTATCGTTCTTATATCATTGAGGCTTCTTGAATAACCAAACCAAAGCCCTGGAACACAATAATAAGGATCTTGGCGATGAAAAAGTCTCAAAATGGGTCATAGTGCACTATATACGCATGCTAAAATTGATAGGTTTTCCCGAGTAAAATGCATTCAGAGCCCATTTACAAGACTATCCGTGAGTTTAATCGTAGAACCCATGTGCGGCTTTAGAAGACCGCTTCAATACCTTTCCAAAACTGTCTTAATCGTCTCGCTAGGACACATGGTTACGAAGTTATGGCCATTTGAAGGAATGTCCAACTTTCCCATCCATCCATATGGCCATGGTTGAAATTTTGACGAAAATGCAAGGTCAACCATTATCGTTCTTATATCATTGAGGCTTCTTGAATAACCAAACCAAAGCCCTGGAACACAATAATAAGGATCTTGGCGATGAAAAAGTCTCAAAATGGGTCATAGTGCACTATATACGCATGCTAAAATTGATAGGTTTTCCCGAGTAAAATGCATTCAGAGCCCATTTACAAGACTATCCGTGAGTTTAATCGTAGAACCCATGTGCGGCTTTAGAAGACCGCTTCAATACCTTTCCAAAACTGTCTTAATCGTCTCGCTAGGACACATGGTTACGAAGTTATGGCCATTTGAAGGAATGTCCAACTTTCCCATCCATCCATATGGCCATGGTTGAAATTTTGACGAAAATGCAAGGTCAACCATTATCGTTCTTATATCATTGAGGCTTCTTGAATAACCAAACCAAAGCCCTGGAACACAATAATAAGGATCTTGGCGATGAAAAAGTCTCAAAATGGGTCATAGTGCACTATATACGCATGCTAAAATTGATAGGTTTTCCCGAGTAAAATGCATTCAGAGCCCATTTACAAGACTATCCGTGAGTTTAATCGTAGAACCCATGTGCGGCTTTAGAAGACCGCTTCAATACCTTTCCAAAACTGTCTTAATCGTCTCGCTAGGACACATGGTTACGAAGTTATGGCCATTTGAAGGAATGTCCAACTTTCCCATCCATCCATATGGCCATGGTTGAAATTTTGACGAAAATGCAAGGTCAACCATTATCGTTCTTATATCATTGAGGCTTCTTGAATAACCAAACCAAAGCCCTGGAACACAATAATAAGGATCTTGGCGATGAAAAAGTCTCAAAATGGGTCATAGTGCACTATATACGCATGCTAAAATTGATAGGTTTTCCCGAGTAAAATGCATTCAGAGCCCATTTACAAGACTATCCGTGAGTTTAATCGTAGAACCCATGTGCGGCTTTAGAAGACCGCTTCAATACCTTTCCAAAACTGTCTTAATCGTCTCGCTAGGACACATGGTTACGAAGTTATGGCCATTTGAAGGAATGTCCAACTTTCCCATCCATCCATATGGCCATGGTTGAAATTTTGACGAAAATGCAAGGTCAACCATTATCGTTCTTATATCATTGAGGCTTCTTGAATAACCAAACCAAAGCCCTGGAACACAATAATAAGGATCTTGGCGATGAAAAAGTCTCAAAATGGGTCATAGTGCACTATATACGCATGCTAAAATTGATAGGTTTTCCCGAGTAAAATGCATTCAGAGCCCATTTACAAGACTATCCGTGAGTTTAATCGTAGAACCCATGTGCGGCTTTAGAAGACCGCTTCAATACCTTTCCAAAACTGTCTTAATCGTCTCGCTAGGACACATGGTTACGAAGTTATGGCCATTTGAAGGAATGTCCAACTTTCCCATCCATCCATATGGCCATGGTTGAAATTTTGACGAAAATGCAAGGTCAACCATTATCGTTCTTATATCATTGAGGCTTCTTGAATAACCAAACCAAAGCCCTGGAACACAATAATAAGGATCTTGGCGATGAAAAAGTCTCAAAATGGGTCATAGTGCACTATATACGCATGCTAAAATTGATAGGTTTTCCCGAGTAAAATGCATTCAGAGCCCATTTACAAGACTATCCGTGAGTTTAATCGTAGAACCCATGTGCGGCTTTAGAAGACCGCTTCAATACCTTTCCAAAACTGTCTTAATCGTCTCGCTAGGACACATGGTTACGAAGTTATGGCCATTTGAAGGAATGTCCAACTTTCCCATCCATCCATATGGCCATGGTTGAAATTTTGACGAAAATGCAAGGTCAACCATTATCGTTCTTATATCATTGAGGCTTCTTGAATAACCAAACCAAAGCCCTGGAACACAATAATAAGGATCTTGGCGATGAAAAAGTCTCAAAATGGGTCATAGTGCACTATATACGCATGCTAAAATTGATAGGTTTTCCCGAGTAAAATGCATTCAGAGCCCATTTACAAGACTATCCGTGAGTTTAATCGTAGAACCCATGTGCGGCTTTAGAAGACCGCTTCAATACCTTTCCAAAACTGTCTTAATCGTCTCGCTAGGACACATGGTTACGAAGTTATGGCCATTTGAAGGAATGTCCAACTTTCCCATCCATCCATATGGCCATGGTTGAAATTTTGACGAAAATGCAAGGTCAACCATTATCGTTCTTATATCATTGAGGCTTCTTGAATAACCAAACCAAAGCCCTGGAACACAATAATAAGGATCTTGGCGATGAAAAAGTCTCAAAATGGGTCATAGTGCACTATATACGCATGCTAAAATTGATAGGTTTTCCCGAGTAAAATGCATTCAGAGCCCATTTACAAGACTATCCGTGAGTTTAATCGTAGAACCCATGTGCGGCTTTAGAAGACCGCTTCAATACCTTTCCAAAACTGTCTTAATCGTCTCGCTAGGACACATGGTTACGAAGTTATGGCCATTTGAAGGAATGTCCAACTTTCCCATCCATCCATATGGCCATGGTTGAAATTTTGACGAAAATGCAAGGTCAACCATTATCGTTCTTATATCATTGAGGCTTCTTGAATAACCAAACCAAAGCCCTGGAACACAATAATAAGGATCTTGGCGATGAAAAAGTCTCAAAATGGGTCATAGTGCACTATATACGCATGCTAAAATTGATAGGTTTTCCCGAGTAAAATGCATTCAGAGCCCATTTACAAGACTATCCGTGAGTTTAATCGTAGAACCCATGTGCGGCTTTAGAAGACCGCTTCAATACCTTTCCAAAACTGTCTTAATCGTCTCGCTAGGACACATGGTTACGAAGTTATGGCCATTTGAAGGAATGTCCAACTTTCCCATCCATCCATATGGCCATGGTTGAAATTTTGACGAAAATGCAAGGTCAACCATTATCGTTCTTATATCATTGAGGCTTCTTGAATAACCAAACCAAAGCCCTGGAACACAATAATAAGGATCTTGGCGATGAAAAAGTCTCAAAATGGGTCATAGTGCACTATATACGCATGCTAAAATTGATAGGTTTTCCCGAGTAAAATGCATTCAGAGCCCATTTACAAGACTATCCGTGAGTTTAATCGTAGAACCCATGTGCGGCTTTAGAAGACCGCTTCAATACCTTTCCAAAACTGTCTTAATCGTCTCGCTAGGACACATGGTTACGAAGTTATGGCCATTTGAAGGAATGTCCAACTTTCCCATCCATCCATATGGCCATGGTTGAAATTTTGACGAAAATGCAAGGTCAACCATTATCGTTCTTATATCATTGAGGCTTCTTGAATAACCAAACCAAAGCCCTGGAACACAATAATAAGGATCTTGGCGATGAAAAAGTCTCAAAATGGGTCATAGTGCACTATATACGCATGCTAAAATTGATAGGTTTTCCCGAGTAAAATGCATTCAGAGCCCATTTACAAGACTATCCGTGAGTTTAATCGTAGAACCCATGTGCGGCTTTAGAAGACCGCTTCAATACCTTTCCAAAACTGTCTTAATCGTCTCGCTAGGACACATGGTTACGAAGTTATGGCCATTTGAAGGAATGTCCAACTTTCCCATCCATCCATATGGCCATGGTTGAAATTTTGACGAAAATGCAAGGTCAACCATTATCGTTCTTATATCATTGAGGCTTCTTGAATAACCAAACCAAAGCCCTGGAACACAATAATAAGGATCTTGGCGATGAAAAAGTCTCAAAATGGGTCATAGTGCACTATATACGCATGCTAAAATTGATAGGTTTTCCCGAGTAAAATGCATTCAGAGCCCATTTACAAGACTATCCGTGAGTTTAATCGTAGAACCCATGTGCGGCTTTAGAAGACCGCTTCAATACCTTTCCAAAACTGTCTTAATCGTCTCGCTAGGACACATGGTTACGAAGTTATGGCCATTTGAAGGAATGTCCAACTTTCCCATCCATCCATATGGCCATGGTTGAAATTTTGACGAAAATGCAAGGTCAACCATTATCGTTCTTATATCATTGAGGCTTCTTGAATAACCAAACCAAAGCCCTGGAACACAATAATAAGGATCTTGGCGATGAAAAAGTCTCAAAATGGGTCATAGTGCACTATATACGCATGCTAAAATTGATAGGTTTTCCCGAGTAAAATGCATTCAGAGCCCATTTACAAGACTATCCGTGAGTTTAATCGTAGAACCCATGTGCGGCTTTAGAAGACCGCTTCAATACCTTTCCAAAACTGTCTTAATCGTCTCGCTAGGACACATGGTTACGAAGTTATGGCCATTTGAAGGAATGTCCAACTTTCCCATCCATCCATATGGCCATGGTTGAAATTTTGACGAAAATGCAAGGTCAACCATTATCGTTCTTATATCATTGAGGCTTCTTGAATAACCAAACCAAAGCCCTGGAACACAATAATAAGGATCTTGGCGATGAAAAAGTCTCAAAATGGGTCATAGTGCACTATATACGCATGCTAAAATTGATAGGTTTTCCCGAGTAAAATGCATTCAGAGCCCATTTACAAGACTATCCGTGAGTTTAATCGTAGAACCCATGTGCGGCTTTAGAAGACCGCTTCAATACCTTTCCAAAACTGTCTTAATCGTCTCGCTAGGACACATGGTTACGAAGTTATGGCCATTTGAAGGAATGTCCAACTTTCCCATCCATCCATATGGCCATGGTTGAAATTTTGACGAAAATGCAAGGTCAACCATTATCGTTCTTATATCATTGAGGCTTCTTGAATAACCAAACCAAAGCCCTGGAACACAATAATAAGGATCTTGGCGATGAAAAAGTCTCAAAATGGGTCATAGTGCACTATATACGCATGCTAAAATTGATAGGTTTTCCCGAGTAAAATGCATTCAGAGCCCATTTACAAGACTATCCGTGAGTTTAATCGTAGAACCCATGTGCGGCTTTAGAAGACCGCTTCAATACCTTTCCAAAACTGTCTTAATCGTCTCGCTAGGACACATGGTTACGAAGTTATGGCCATTTGAAGGAATGTCCAACTTTCCCATCCATCCATATGGCCATGGTTGAAATTTTGACGAAAATGCAAGGTCAACCATTATCGTTCTTATATCATTGAGGCTTCTTGAATAACCAAACCAAAGCCCTGGAACACAATAATAAGGATCTTGGCGATGAAAAAGTCTCAAAATGGGTCATAGTGCACTATATACGCATGCTAAAATTGATAGGTTTTCCCGAGTAAAATGCATTCAGAGCCCATTTACAAGACTATCCGTGAGTTTAATCGTAGAACCCATGTGCGGCTTTAGAAGACCGCTTCAATACCTTTCCAAAACTGTCTTAATCGTCTCGCTAGGACACATGGTTACGAAGTTATGGCCATTTGAAGGAATGTCCAACTTTCCCATCCATCCATATGGCCATGGTTGAAATTTTGACGAAAATGCAAGGTCAACCATTATCGTTCTTATATCATTGAGGCTTCTTGAATAACCAAACCAAAGCCCTGGAACACAATAATAAGGATCTTGGCGATGAAAAAGTCTCAAAATGGGTCATAGTGCACTATATACGCATGCTAAAATTGATAGGTTTTCCCGAGTAAAATGCATTCAGAGCCCATTTACAAGACTATCCGTGAGTTTAATCGTAGAACCCATGTGCGGCTTTAGAAGACCGCTTCAATACCTTTCCAAAACTGTCTTAATCGTCTCGCTAGGACACATGGTTACGAAGTTATGGCCATTTGAAGGAATGTCCAACTTTCCCATCCATCCATATGGCCATGGTTGAAATTTTGACGAAAATGCAAGGTCAACCATTATCGTTCTTATATCATTGAGGCTTCTTGAATAACCAAACCAAAGCCCTGGAACACAATAATAAGGATCTTGGCGATGAAAAAGTCTCAAAATGGGTCATAGTGCACTATATACGCATGCTAAAATTGATAGGTTTTCCCGAGTAAAATGCATTCAGAGCCCATTTACAAGACTATCCGTGAGTTTAATCGTAGAACCCATGTGCGGCTTTAGAAGACCGCTTCAATACCTTTCCAAAACTGTCTTAATCGTCTCGCTAGGACACATGGTTACGAAGTTATGGCCATTTGAAGGAATGTCCAACTTTCCCATCCATCCATATGGCCATGGTTGAAATTTTGACGAAAATGCAAGGTCAACCATTATCGTTCTTATATCATTGAGGCTTCTTGAATAACCAAACCAAAGCCCTGGAACACAATAATAAGGATCTTGGCGATGAAAAAGTCTCAAAATGGGTCATAGTGCACTATATACGCATGCTAAAATTGATAGGTTTTCCCGAGTAAAATGCATTCAGAGCCCATTTACAAGACTATCCGTGAGTTTAATCGTAGAACCCATGTGCGGCTTTAGAAGACCGCTTCAATACCTTTCCAAAACTGTCTTAATCGTCTCGCTAGGACACATGGTTACGAAGTTATGGCCATTTGAAGGAATGTCCAACTTTCCCATCCATCCATATGGCCATGGTTGAAATTTTGACGAAAATGCAAGGTCAACCATTATCGTTCTTATATCATTGAGGCTTCTTGAATAACCAAACCAAAGCCCTGGAACACAATAATAAGGATCTTGGCGATGAAAAAGTCTCAAAATGGGTCATAGTGCACTATATACGCATGCTAAAATTGATAGGTTTTCCCGAGTAAAATGCATTCAGAGCCCATTTACAAGACTATCCGTGAGTTTAATCGTAGAACCCATGTGCGGCTTTAGAAGACCGCTTCAATACCTTTCCAAAACTGTCTTAATCGTCTCGCTAGGACACATGGTTACGAAGTTATGGCCATTTGAAGGAATGTCCAACTTTCCCATCCATCCATATGGCCATGGTTGAAATTTTGACGAAAATGCAAGGTCAACCATTATCGTTCTTATATCATTGAGGCTTCTTGAATAACCAAACCAAAGCCCTGGAACACAATAATAAGGATCTTGGCGATGAAAAAGTCTCAAAATGGGTCATAGTGCACTATATACGCATGCTAAAATTGATAGGTTTTCCCGAGTAAAATGCATTCAGAGCCCATTTACAAGACTATCCGTGAGTTTAATCGTAGAACCCATGTGCGGCTTTAGAAGACCGCTTCAATACCTTTCCAAAACTGTCTTAATCGTCTCGCTAGGACACATGGTTACGAAGTTATGGCCATTTGAAGGAATGTCCAACTTTCCCATCCATCCATATGGCCATGGTTGAAATTTTGACGAAAATGCAAGGTCAACCATTATCGTTCTTATATCATTGAGGCTTCTTGAATAACCAAACCAAAGCCCTGGAACACAATAATAAGGATCTTGGCGATGAAAAAGTCTCAAAATGGGTCATAGTGCACTATATACGCATGCTAAAATTGATAGGTTTTCCCGAGTAAAATGCATTCAGAGCCCATTTACAAGACTATCCGTGAGTTTAATCGTAGAACCCATGTGCGGCTTTAGAAGACCGCTTCAATACCTTTCCAAAACTGTCTTAATCGTCTCGCTAGGACACATGGTTACGAAGTTATGGCCATTTGAAGGAATGTCCAACTTTCCCATCCATCCATATGGCCATGGTTGAAATTTTGACGAAAATGCAAGGTCAACCATTATCGTTCTTATATCATTGAGGCTTCTTGAATAACCAAACCAAAGCCCTGGAACACAATAATAAGGATCTTGGCGATGAAAAAGTCTCAAAATGGGTCATAGTGCACTATATACGCATGCTAAAATTGATAGGTTTTCCCGAGTAAAATGCATTCAGAGCCCATTTACAAGACTATCCGTGAGTTTAATCGTAGAACCCATGTGCGGCTTTAGAAGACCGCTTCAATACCTTTCCAAAACTGTCTTAATCGTCTCGCTAGGACACATGGTTACGAAGTTATGGCCATTTGAAGGAATGTCCAACTTTCCCATCCATCCATATGGCCATGGTTGAAATTTTGACGAAAATGCAAGGTCAACCATTATCGTTCTTATATCATTGAGGCTTCTTGAATAACCAAACCAAAGCCCTGGAACACAATAATAAGGATCTTGGCGATGAAAAAGTCTCAAAATGGGTCATAGTGCACTATATACGCATGCTAAAATTGATAGGTTTTCCCGAGTAAAATGCATTCAGAGCCCATTTACAAGACTATCCGTGAGTTTAATCGTAGAACCCATGTGCGGCTTTAGAAGACCGCTTCAATACCTTTCCAAAACTGTCTTAATCGTCTCGCTAGGACACATGGTTACGAAGTTATGGCCATTTGAAGGAATGTCCAACTTTCCCATCCATCCATATGGCCATGGTTGAAATTTTGACGAAAATGCAAGGTCAACCATTATCGTTCTTATATCATTGAGGCTTCTTGAATAACCAAACCAAAGCCCTGGAACACAATAATAAGGATCTTGGCGATGAAAAAGTCTCAAAATGGGTCATAGTGCACTATATACGCATGCTAAAATTGATAGGTTTTCCCGAGTAAAATGCATTCAGAGCCCATTTACAAGACTATCCGTGAGTTTAATCGTAGAACCCATGTGCGGCTTTAGAAGACCGCTTCAATACCTTTCCAAAACTGTCTTAATCGTCTCGCTAGGACACATGGTTACGAAGTTATGGCCATTTGAAGGAATGTCCAACTTTCCCATCCATCCATATGGCCATGGTTGAAATTTTGACGAAAATGCAAGGTCAACCATTATCGTTCTTATATCATTGAGGCTTCTTGAATAACCAAACCAAAGCCCTGGAACACAATAATAAGGATCTTGGCGATGAAAAAGTCTCAAAATGGGTCATAGTGCACTATATACGCATGCTAAAATTGATAGGTTTTCCCGAGTAAAATGCATTCAGAGCCCATTTACAAGACTATCCGTGAGTTTAATCGTAGAACCCATGTGCGGCTTTAGAAGACCGCTTCAATACCTTTCCAAAACTGTCTTAATCGTCTCGCTAGGACACATGGTTACGAAGTTATGGCCATTTGAAGGAATGTCCAACTTTCCCATCCATCCATATGGCCATGGTTGAAATTTTGACGAAAATGCAAGGTCAACCATTATCGTTCTTATATCATTGAGGCTTCTTGAATAACCAAACCAAAGCCCTGGAACACAATAATAAGGATCTTGGCGATGAAAAAGTCTCAAAATGGGTCATAGTGCACTATATACGCATGCTAAAATTGATAGGTTTTCCCGAGTAAAATGCATTCAGAGCCCATTTACAAGACTATCCGTGAGTTTAATCGTAGAACCCATGTGCGGCTTTAAAAGACCGCTTCAATACCTTTCCAAAACTGTCTTAATCGTCTCGCTAGGACACATGGTTACGAAGTTATGGCCATTTGAAGGAATGTCCAACTTTCCCATCCATCCATATGGCCATGGTTGAAATTTTGACGAAAATGCAAGGTCAACCATTATCGTTCTTATATCATTGAGGCTTCTTGAATAACCAAACCAAAGCCCTGGAACACAATAATAAGGATCTTGGCGATGAAAAAGTCTCAAAATGGGTCATAGTGCACTATATACGCATGCTAAAATTGATAGGTTTTCCCGAGTAAAATGCATTCAGAGCCCATTTACAAGACTATCCGTGAGTTTAATCGTAGAACCCATGTGCGGCTTTAGAAGACCGCTTCAATACCTTTCCAAAACTGTCTTAATCGTCTCGCTAGGACACATGGTTACGAAGTTATGGCCATTTGAAGGAATGTCCAACTTTCCCATCCATCCATATGGCCATGGTTGAAATTTTGACGAAAATGCAAGGTCAACCATTATCGTTCTTATATCATTGAGGCTTCTTGAATAACCAAACCAAAGCCCTGGAACACAATAATAAGGATCTTGGCGATGAAAAAGTCTCAAAATGGGTCATAGTGCACTATATACGCATGCTAAAATTGATAGGTTTTCCCGAGTAAAATGCATTCAGAGCCCATTTACAAGACTATCCGTGAGTTTAATCGTAGAACCCATGTGCGGCTTTAGAAGACCGCTTCAATACCTTTCCAAAACTGTCTTAATCGTCTCGCTAGGACACATGGTTACGAAGTTATGGCCATTTGAAGGAATGTCCAACTTTCCCATCCATCCATATGGCCATGGTTGAAATTTTGACGAAAATGCAAGGTCAACCATTATCGTTCTTATATCATTGAGGCTTCTTGAATAACCAAACCAAAGCCCTGGAACACAATAATAAGGATCTTGGCGATGAAAAAGTCTCAAAATGGGTCATAGTGCACTATATACGCATGCTAAAATTGATAGGTTTTCCCGAGTAAAATGCATTCAGAGCCCATTTACAAGACTATCCGTGAGTTTAATCGTAGAACCCATGTGCGGCTTTAGAAGACCGCTTCAATACCTTTCCAAAACTGTCTTAATCGTCTCGCTAGGACACATGGTTACGAAGTTATGGCCATTTGAAGGAATGTCCAACTTTCCCATCCATCCATATGGCCATGGTTGAAATTTTGACGAAAATGCAAGGTCAACCATTTTCGTTCTTATATCATTGAGGCTTCTTGAATAACCAAACCAAAGCCCTGGAACACAATAATAAGGATCTTGGCGATGAAAAAGTCTCAAAATGGGTCATAGTGCACTATATACGCATGCTACAATTGATAGGTTTTCCCGAGTAAAATGCATTCAGAGCCCATTTACAAGACTATCCGTGAGTTTAATCGTAGAACCTATGTGCGGCTTTAGAAGACCGCTTCAATACCTTTCCAAAACTGTCTTAATCGTCTCGCTAGGACACATGGTTACGAAGTTATGGCCATTTGAAGGAATGTCCAACTTTCCCCTCCATCCATATGGCCATGGTTGAAATTTTGACGAAAATGCAAGGTCAACCATTATCGTTCTTATATCATTGAGGCTTCTTGAATAACCAAACCAAAGCCCTGGAACGCAATAATAAGGATCTTGGCGATGAAAAAGTCTCAAAATGGGTCATAGTGCACTATATACGCATGCTAAAATTGAAGGTTTTCCCGAGTAAAATGCATTCAGAGCCCATTTACAAGACTATCCGTGAGTTTAATCGTAGAACCCATGTGCGGCTTTAGAAGACCGCTTCAATACCTTTCCAAAACTGTCTTAATCGTCTCGCTAGGACACATGGTTACGAAGTTATGGCCATTTGAAGGAATGTCCAACTTTCCCATCCATCCATATGGCCATGGTTGAAATTTTGACGAAAATGCAAGGTCAACCATTATCGTTCTTATATCATTGAGGCTTCTTGAATAACCAAATCAAAGCCCTGGAACACAATAATAAGGATGTTGGCGATGAAAAAGTCTCAAAATGGGTCATAGTGCACTATATACGCATGCTAAAATTGATAGGTTTTCCCGAGTAAAATGCATTCAGAGCCCATTTACAAGACTATCCGTGAGTTGAATCGTAGAACCCATGTGCGGCTTTAGAAGACCGCTTCAATACCTTTCCAAAACTGTCTTAATCGTCTCGCTAGGACACATGGTTACGAAGTTATGGCCATTTGAAGGAATGTCCAACTTTCCCATCCATCCATATGGCCATGGTTGAAATTTTGACGAAAATGCAAGGTCAACCATTATCGTTCTTATATCATTGAGGCTTCTTGAATAACCAAACCAAAGCCCTGGAACGCAATAATAAGGATCTTGGCGATGAAAAAGTCTCAAAATGGGTCATAGTGCACTATATACGTGTGAAGTAGGGAAAAGAGATAGCGATATCGTGGCGAGCGCTGAGTGAGCGAAGGAGGGAATTTAAGCGGCGCGCGCTGCTGGGTCGGGAGGTCAGTTGAACGCGAAAGGTCGAAGGTGAAGGACGTGCGAATTGGAGAAAAATAAAGTGAACTGAACGAAAGCCATCCATCTTCTTCTTTTGGTGTTAAACTGATTCTTACATGGGGGCTCAACCGGGATTCTTTTTTCCAAAACGAGTGAGGCTTTTGCGATGAAAGCAATCTGTGCGATATAGTGTGAAGTTTCGTGAGGCTATTTTGTGATTAAATAGCAAAAAACTGTGCGGCTTTTTTATCAAGGCAAATAGTGAGACGTTTTGTGAAAGAGAAGAACCGTGAGGCTTTCGTAGCAATCCGTGCGAATCAGTGAGGCTGGTGAAGCAATTAGTGAGGCTTTATTTTTAGCAACCAGTGAGAATCCGTGAGTGATAGCGAGGCTTTGCGAAGCACACCGAGTGAAGAAAAAAAAGCGAGGCTTTACAGCATTCTGCGTGTGAAAATTCTGTGTGAATTTTACGAGTCAACTAGTGTGACATTTTGTGCGTGAGTGCGGGAAGTCGCGAATTGTGTGGTAGTGTGTGTCGACTTTGTGAGAGAAAGTACCGAGAGAGAGAGAGAGAGATAGAATGGCAACGGTCAAGGAGCTTTGTGAAGATTTCACGAAGATTGGGTTGATGCGCGAGTGTGAGAGGCTTGGCCTAGAAACCACTGGAGGAAAAGTGGAAATCGCGAATCGAATTGTTAAGTTCCGAACGACGGTTGCGTCAAGGGACAACGCCGGTCCGTCCGGGAGCGGACACAGAGCAGAACCAGCTAACGCCATAGACAACGTCGAAAACTACGCGGGTAACCAACCATACGCGAGCTGCGATGATGATTCCGAGGAAGAAGTGGATCTGGATCTTCCGGAAGAAGAACAAGGTGATAGCTTTGTTGCCGAGGATGACGATGAAACGGAAGAAGACCCTTTTCAAACTGCTGTGCGAATCTCGACGCCTAAACGACCGCAACGCGTTTACGCATTTCGAGATGTGGAAGATAGCATTGAGACGTTTGGAGCAGAGGATGGGCACGATGTGCGTATTTGGCTGGCACACCTCGATTCCGTTTCAAAGTCAGCAGGATGGAATGACGAACAAAAGCTAATCATGTTACGTAAAAAGATGACGGGAATCGCAAGAAAGTTCGTGTCGTCTTTGCGTAATGTGCAAACTTATGCGAGATTGAAAAAAGAGCTGATCGCGGAATTTGCTCCATTTGTGAGGTCGAGTGATGTGCATCGGATTCTCACGAATCGGAAGAAGGAAACGGCCGAGACGATGCGAGAGTACGTTTACGAAATGCAACGAATTGCTGCCCAAATCGATTTGGACGAACCAAGCTTATGTGAGTACATCGTAAACGGTGTGACCGACGATGATTTTTTCAAATCATTGCTGTACGAGGCGCAAACAATTCGAGTGTTAAAAGAAAAGTTGCTCAACTTTGAAAAAATCCGCATGGCTCGAAAGAAGAAAACGACCGATAAAGAAGAAAACAAACGAGTTTTGTCATCCAGTAGCCGCGTCGACAAACGGGCGGAGCAGCGATGCTACAATTGCGGAAACAAAGGACATCAAGCTCGCGCGTGCGCGCAGACACAGGGTGGTCCGAAATGTTTCTCGTGTCGTGAATACGGTCATAAGGCGAGCGAGTGTGCGCGGAACAAAAGCGTCGTTCCTGCGAAAATCAACGTGACGGAAGAATCGGTGGGAATGGTTGATGTCGTGTTGAACAAAACATCGGTCAAGGCATTGTTTGACAGTGGAAGCAACCAAAACTTGGTGACAATAGGTTGTTACAAAAGAATCGAGGGATCACCGCTGATCGATACTTCGATGTGGTTCCAGGGCTTTGGTGGCATGAGAACAAAGGCGATCGGCATGTTCACGGTGGACGTTACGGTGGATGATAACGTTTGTAGTGATGTGCGATTTTTTGTGATGCCAAATGAAAGCATGCCTTACGATGCAGTATTGGGCAGAGATTCCTTGAACTATTTTGAAGTTACGATGACATCGGCGGGCGTCAAAGTCAGGCCATATGGTTCAACGGACGAAATGTTTTCTATTGTGTGTGACAATGAAGACAATTTGGATGTTTCTCCTCGATTTTCGGAAAGAGTAAAGGCGGTTATTTCGGGGTACAAACCTGCGGGAAACGTGAATAGTCGTGTTGAGACGAAAATTATTTTGCATGACGAGACGCCTGTGCGTTCGTCGCCAAGGCGTTTTGCTCCGGGTGAAAAGGCGGTGCTGGAGAAAACAATCGACGAGTGGTTAGCCGCGGGAATAATTCGAGAAAGTGAGAGTGATTTTGCGAGTCCGGTAACGTTAGCGAGAAAAAAGGACGGTTCCTTACGCGTTTGTGTTGATTATCGCGAACTTAATCGAAAAATGGTTAAGGATTGTTTTCCCATGAGGAACATAGAAGATCAAATCGATCGCTTGAAGTCAGCCAGAGTTTTTACCACACTTGACTTGAAAAATTCGTTTTTTCATGTTCCTGTGGAAAAGTCGAGCCAGCGGTACACAGGCTTTGTTACCCACACAGGCCAGTACGAGTTTCTTAGAACGCCTTTCGGGTTGGTCAATAGTCCAGCGAGTTTCAGCCGGTTTGTAGCGGATGTGTTTCGGGAATTCATCAAGAGTGAGCGTGTGTTGGTGTATGTGGATGATTTAATAATTCCTTCATTAGATGAGGAAAGTAATTTTCAAACGTTGAAGGAATTGTTAAATGTCGCGAGTGAGAACGGTGTGCAGTTCAATTGGAAAAAATCGCAATTTTTAAAGGACGAAGTGGAGTATCTCGGGTATATGATTCGCGGCGGGTGTTATCGCATAGCGCCGAGTAAGTTGCGATCGGTTCAGCTTTTTCCGGAACCGAAAAATGTGAAGCAGCTGCAAAGATTTTTGGGACTTACGAGTTACTTCCGAAAATTTATTGCTGGTTACGCGACAATTTCGAAGCCTTTGACAAGTTTGCTTCAGAAAGGTGTTGAGTTTGTGTTTGGTGAAGAGCAGCGTTCGAGTTTTGATGAGTTGAAACGGTGTTTGGTGACCGATCCGGTGTTACAAATCTACGACGAAAGTGCCGAAACCGAGCTTCATACGGACGCGTCGAAGTACGGCTATGGTGCTGCGCTTATACAGAAGAGCGACGACGACAAGTTTCATCCTGTTGCCTTCATGAGTCAACAAACATCAAACGCGGAGAAGAATTATAGTGCGTATCATTTGGAAGTGCTAGCGGTGGTTCGCGCTGTTGAGAAGTTTCGTGTGTATCTCTTAGGCATCAAGTTTAAGATCGTTACAGATTGTGCAGCGTTTGGGCATACTTTAAAATCGAAAGAACTGTCGGCTAGAATCGCAAGATGGGCTTTGATGCTCGAAGAGTATGAATATGAAGTCGTGCATAGGCCAGGTCCATCGATGAAGCATGTGGATGCGTTGAGCAGGGCACCGGTGATGATTGTGAAAAGCGATCCTATGATAGAAGCGATCAGAAAAATGCAACAAAGTGACGAGCGTGCGAAGGCAATTATTGAATTGTTGAAAACACAACCTTTTGAAGATTTTGTCGTGTGTGATGGGCTGCTGATGAAAGTAGTGAAAGGTAGGGAAGTGATTGTGGTACCATCGGAAATGCAAAGCGATTTGATACGTAGGATACACGAAAAGGGTCATTTAGGAGCTCGTAAGATAGAGGGTATTATCGAACAGGAGTTTTACATTCCAAACGCGAGTGAGAAAATAAAACAAACGATTGAGTGTTGTGTGAAATGTATCCTCGCAGAGCGTAAAAGGGGAAAAGTTGACGGTTTATTATACCCAATCGCGAAAGGTGACGTTCCGTTAGACACGTATCACGTAGACCATTTGGGTCCAATGGACATTACAGAGAAAAGGTATAAATATTTGTTTGTGGTAGTTGATGCGTTTAGTAAGTACACTTGGATATATCCTACTAAAACGACGAATTCATTTGAAGTAATTCAGCGATTAACGACACAGAGCGAGGCATTTGGTAATCCAAGGCGTATTATAAGCGATAAAGGGGCTGCGTTTACGTCAAACGATTTTAAGCGGTATTGTGAGGATCAGGATATCGAGCGTGTGGAAGTTACAACAGGTGTTCCGCGCGGGAACGGGCAGGTAGAGAGGGTAAATCAAGTGATTATTGCTATGTTGCGAAAGATGAGTGTAAACGATCCCGCGAAGTGGTATAAGCACGTTGCCAATATTCAGCGGTGGATTAATTCTAGCCCACATCAAAGCATCGGTGTTACCCCTTTTGAAGCGATGTTTGGGGTACCGATGAGACACGAAGGAGATTTACGACTAGGTGAGCTGATGGAAGAAATTCGAGTGGCTCAACATCACGATCAACGAGAGCAGACGCGAGCTGGTGCCAGGGTTTCTATCGAGAAAGCCCAAGAAGAACAACGGAGATCGTACGACTTACGAGCGCGGTCGGCTACAACTTATCGCGAAGGCGACCTGGTGGTGATTAAGCGGACGCAGTTCGGGCCTGGAAGGAAGTACGCGGCTGAGTACCTTTTTTTTTTTTTTTTTTTTTTTGTTAACGAAGAGTGAGCATATTCCATCCCCCTCTCCGACTTACCCAACCCGGCCGGTACGCTGTGGTGCGTATTACTTCATGCGGAGTCGTGTGTGCGGTTGCACCCTGGCTCACGACGCATCTTCTGCGGCGATCTGGTCTGCTGATGCTGCTTATTACGCTGCTTTCCGTGGTGCGACGCGGTCCCTGTGATCCTATCGCCCACACTTCGGGTGGGCAATGGGGGGTCTGCATCGTTGGTCACCACTCCAAGCACGTAAGGCAGTACTCCTGAAATGAAATTTGGATAGGGGAAACAAGAAAACAGAAAAGAGATAGAAACAGCTGAAAATAGAAGAGAGAAGAGAAAAAGAAAGCTGGAAAGAAACGAAAGGAAGAAGAAAGATTAGTAACTTTCCAGCTTACGGTGGCCCTTGTGGCACGGGTTGTTGCCGTGCCGCAGGGCCTGAAGGACCGCCATTTGCGTCCCTCGCCCGCCGTCTGGCCCGCCTGCGTCGCCTTGCCGTTGGTGGACGCTCGACATCCCATCTCGCTTGGAGAGTGGAGAAGATTGTCCTGGCGGCGGCGCGGACGGCCTCCCACGTATCGCTGCGGGTGCACATTTCCGCGACAATGTTATCCATTGTTACTCGGGAATGGCACCGCTGCTGCATCTCGTTCCGGATCCGATCGAACCGTGGACAGTGGAACAGCACGTGTTCCACGTCTTCCACGGCGTCCCCACATTCGGGGCAGTTGGGCGAGCCATCCAGGATGCCTTTCTCGACGAAATAGGAGCGCAAGAACCCGTGCCCCGTGAGGAGCTGGGTGAGGAAAAAGTCGACTTCCCCATGCTTGCGGCTGACCCAGAGATTAATGTCTGGGATCAGTCTCCTCGTCTTCAATCCTGGTGCTCCTGGTTGCCCTGCACCCGTTGTCCACTGGTCCTGCCAGCGCCTCATCGTTTCCTCCCGTTGTCGCTTCCGTATGTCCGATTGAACGCCACCACTCGCTACCTTTTCGTCGTGGCAGCGGATATCCTCCTGCATGAGGAGGACTAACGGGGTGGTGTTGGCGACAACGCAAGCGGCGTCATAGGATACGGTCTGGAAGGCGCTGGCGACTCGGAGAGCCCCCGGTCGATGCGCCCTTTGGACCGATTTGCGATGGGTCTCCTTGTCGAGGACCCATCGCCCCCAGGTGGCAACTCCGTATCGGATGATACTGTTGCCGACGTTTACGAGCTGTCTCCTACTGCGGCTCTTAGGACCACGCTTATTCGGCATCAGGCAGGTCAAGGCATTCGTAATCCGTGAAGCCTTATTGACCACCCTCTCCAGATGCCGGCTGTGGTGCTGTTTGCGACAGAGGTCCACTCCCAGGTATTTCAGCGTTTCCGTGGATTGGATCGAGTGACCGCCCGCTTGTAGCTCTGCTAGCTGCGGGACATGATGGGTACAAAAGATCATGAACCCGGTCTTTTGGTGGGCAAGTTCCAAACCGACTCCTTGCAACCACCGCTCGATCCTCTCCAGGTTAGCCGTTGCTAACGCGCTGACCTGTTCCGTGGTCCTTCCCAAAAATGTGAAGGCCACGTCGTCAGCAAACCCGATGATGTCCGCTCGTAGTCCTTCGAGCGGCAAGCGGAGTAGGTCGTCATACATGACGTTCCACAGTGTTGGTCCTAGAACCGAACCCTGAGGAACGCCAGCAGATACAGTCCTCGACACTACTCCTTCATCCGTATCGTAGTGGAGCGTTCGGCCAATAAAATAGTTCCGCAGCAACGCCTGCAAATAAGGCGGAGTGTTTTTACGCTGCAGAGCTTGGCCGATCGCTGTCCAGTTTGCCGAGTTGAAGGCATTCCGGACGTCCACCGTTACCACCGCACAGAGGCGATCCCCCTTTCGCTTTTTATCAAGAGCAACTTTCCCGTTATCCATCACCCGAGTGATGGCATCCACGGTCGAACGCCCTTTACGGAAACCGTATTGGGCATCCGAAAGTCCCCCCGTTGACTCTAGGTGGGTTGTCAGCCTCCGCTGAATCAACCGTTCCAAAATTTTCCCCAACACACTCAGCAAGCAAATGGGCCGGTATGACGAGGGCTCCCCAGGTGGTTTCCCCGACTTGGTAAGCAGCACCAGTTGCTGCCGCTTCCATGCATCGGGGAAAGTGCCTCCCTCCAGTAGCTGCTTATAGCTTTTGGCAAAAACGGCAGGAAAAGCCATAATTGCCGCAGTTGCAGCCATATTCGGAATATTGTCGTCCCCTGGAGCTTTCTTGGGGTTGAGTGAGCGGGCAATCTCCTTCAACTCTTCCGCCAACTCCTCCTCCGAGACCGGATCCATTGGATCCCCACCTACTTCCGTCTCGGGCCACTCCATCGGGGGACGCTCGGGAAAGAGCTCATTCACGATGAACTGGAGCTTATTAGCATCCCGTTCCATCGGGACCCGAGCTCCTTCCCACTGCTGCTTGCGGATTTGGTACGCAGGGCCAAAGCCGTGCGGTTCCAATTGTTCCGGCAAATCCTGCTTGTGTTGGTCCTTGCTGAGCTTGACGGCCCGTTCCAGGGCAGCGCGTGCGTCCGACTTCATTTGACGCCTTTCCTCGCGCTGCTCCTCGGTCCGGGCCCGGTTGAACCGCCGTTTCATTCCATGAAAATGGCTGCGCAACCGATCAATCTCGGACGTCCACCAATAAACTGGACGCCGGCCCTGTCGCCTTGGGGGTTGCCTAGGCATGGTGCCATCACAAGCCACCGTAATGGCCTGGGTCAGCTCCTCTGCCGTAGCAACATGCCCAAAAATGTCCTGGTCCCTCAAGATTTCAACGAACAAATCCTTGTCGAAGAATCTTGTGGACCACCTTCCCCCATTCACTGCTGAGTGTCCCACGTTATTGGCGCGCTGTCTCGGAACCCTGCCGACCACAAACTTAATAGTATTGTGGTCACTTGGGGTTTCGTCACAAACGCGCCAATTATTTTCCCCTACCAAAGAAGGGCTGCAAAACGACACGTCCACTATGAGTTGCGGCCATTACCCCCCATCCAAGTGCTCTGGTTGCCCTGGTTTAGGAGAACCAATCCCAAAGCGGCCGCAGCGTCCATCACAACTCCCCCCTAGATACCCTTTCCCCATCGTTTGGCCTCCGCTCCATCCCCCATGCACCTGACCAGGCGTTTACGTCACCCCCGATCACGGTGTCCCGATTCCGTGGGAGTACAGACACAATTTCGGTCCATTTGCGTTTGTACTCCTCGACAGTCAAATCGGAACCCACGGGTGGTAGGTAAACGGAGCAGAAAACAATTCCCCGCATCTCGACCACAACGAAGTCCTCGCGTTGGTTGTCAATGATGCGCTGAAAAGGATAATCCCCAACTGATACCACCGCAACCCGGCCAGTGGTATCGGTAACCCAATTGCTGTTATTACTCGGCACCCAGTATGGGTCCGAGAGAATCAAAATATCACAACCCTCGGCACGAGCACTTTGCAAAAGCAAGTCTTGTGCCATTTGGTCATGATTGAGGTTCTGTTGGAACACTCTAATCATGACTGGGCTGTGGGGTTACCTTTCCAAAGTAGCGGCAACTGCGCTGGCCCAGCGAGTGTCCGATTGCATCCGGACCTGGCATCCCAAGCACTTCCGCTCCCTAGTGCACGGACCCTCGTGCTTATCTTCTGCGAACGGTGGCATTTGCTACTACGGTCCTTGCCACGGCAGCGGGCAGCAGTATGCCCGTATTCGTAGCACCGGTAGCATTGCCGCCGGCGTTCCAATAGCCGAAGCCTGCAGCATTTGCTGAAACCAACCGTGTACTGCCTCGCAAGGGCCTGGTCGGTGACTGCTATGCTGGGCAATCGAAAAATGCGACCAACGTACCGTAATGCGTTTTTACGGTCGTGATTTGGTCGCTGAAAATTTCAACGCCCAACGCGGCACTCATTTCCGAAGAAATTTCTTCGGATGAAGTGCCAGGCGGAATGTTGGTGCAGTTCACCCGCACTGAGGGTGTCCGCGGTCGGCATTTGGCTTTGCCCTCAAGAGCCTTGGACACCTCTCTCCACAGGGTCATCGTTTCCTGGTGCGACAATGGTGCTAATTCCAGGAGTAGATGACCCTTGAAGTTTGTGCGAATTCTCTGCACATCCTCCTTTTCACCGTTTCCCTAAGGATTGGCATCATGTCCGCGTACTTGAATCCTCCAATTGATTCAAGTTCAATGGCATTTGGCATTCTGCCAGCCCTGGGATTAAAGGCAGGTGCCGGCTTTTGCTTGGGTTGGGGAGCAGAAGGTTGCGTATTTGCGGCGAGGCTGGCTGCTTGCTCAGCTTCACGCTGCTTCTTCCTCTTCCTCCTCTCCCGGCGCACGGCAGTCTTTCCCTTTACCGTCCGCCATTCTTGCGCCCCCTCTTGCCCCCTTGTGGTCCAGATCCCTGGTCACTTGAAAAAATTTCCCCTGCCAACGGTTCCTCTGGCCGCAACAACCTTACTATTTTCCCCCTTCCCACCCTTTCCCTTTTTCTTGCTATTTTTCCCTCCTTGACCTGCCAACTGTTGTCCCTGTTCCTTATTTCCTGCTGTCTTGGCCTCGTTTTCCCTAACTATTATGTCATACATCTCCCGCATGATTCCCCCAAAAACAGTGAAGAATTTGGTGACGTCCGACTCATTCAAGGGAATGGAACCCGGTTGCTGATCCTGATTAGGGCCTGCCAAAGGCCCTAAGTCTTGCTCCACAACCGGATCCTCCACCACAAGATCCTCTGTTCCCGTTCCCACATCAATTCCTGACCCGGCCTCCCCTAGCCAAAATGCTGGAAGGTTGTGCAACAGGCTAATACTGAGCCTATACGCTGTTCCCAATCAGAAAATTGGGGCGTTTTGCTAAAATGCCCTGTGCTTCAACGGTGTCCCTGATAAACAGCATGAGATTCATGTTTTGCTTTCTGCAATGGGCCCATGGGATTGGAATCTGCTGGATATGCAGTTGCGAAAAATTTCCTGTCATATGTCTTGCC
>NW_024428109.1:0-40966 GCF_017562075.2 Anopheles merus | reverse complement strand
CCACACTTTGCTTACCGTTAAAATCGCCAATGCATGAAGCTCAAGCCTCTGAATATCGATCAATATTCAGTTATTGAAGTACTTAATAGAAAAGTAAATCAATTAGAAACATACATTTTAGCAATATTTACATAGCAATGGACCACAACTGCGCTAAATAGCTGTTTATTTACCATTTTTTCGCGAACATCAAATTTTGTCAATTTTTGTCAATTTCATTTCCTGGCTGCTCCAGATTAAATATATTGACAGAAACGTTAAAAAAGTGAAAAAACTCACATTTTGACGAATTTGTATTTCGCCACTCCTGTGGCGCCGTGCCTATAAATGTAGTCATAGGAAATACCTCCAGCTGACAGCAATTGGCAGGGGAAATTCTCGCCTTCATGAGCTAGTGGATTGCTTCTCGATTTTACATCTACTCCCAAAACATGTATCCCGCACGCATATGATCGAATGATCCTCGTTATGCGAGATTCTACTCGTTAAAATTTGAGCTGATATCTAAAGGGTACTCATTATGAGAGGTTCCATTAGTTCAGATTGTGTAGCCAAATCACTAAATCATATCAGTAAAATAATTACGAACCGCAAAAGAGTTTAAATGATGTGTATAATTAAAGTAAAGAATTAAGTGGCGTGGAGGCGTCCACCATTAAGGCCGGGATAACGGACTGGCAGACGAAGGCGCGAGACCGCGAGCAGTTTCGGACACTCCTGAGGCAGGCCAAGACCGCAAAGCGGTTGTAGCGCCGGATAAGTAAGTAAGTAAGGAATTAAGTTATAATTCTACTTAATAAAGATAGGTTTTTTTTCTTCTTGTATCTTGTTTTTCTTTCTCTATATCTCTCTTTGAGATCTCTCTGTGACTTCGGTAGTCCGCTACCTAATAAAGTGTCTTTGATATTTAGGTATTACAATTAAAACAATTTTAGTATTTTTTTACATGCAATATCATCCACTATCCAAACTGCCCACCGACTGTCACCGTTGACTACCAAAGCAAATGAAAAATGCACAATTGTTCGCAGTGACAAATACGGCACCATGTGCATCTTGTATTTGTAATAAATGACAACACTAAGGTACCTTTCACGCTCACATACACACATATACATACAACATTCCACTTCTCCAGGTCCAGTGTACAACCGTGTTCAACTCACCCAGCCGATCGACCGAGTACGATCACAATTTCATCAATGAATTTACCCTGCTTTATGTGCCTTACCCGTACTACGATCATCCAGTCCTTTTTGTTCCCTTAATTGCATGTGTCCAACATGGCTCACGAAAAAATGAACCCCAGTATGACGGAGATGCGGAAAGCAACCGGTGAATGAGATCGATCGGCAAAGATGCGACAGCATAGCAAGGGGAGGGAACAACAGTTTGACGCGTACGACCACCCAGTCGGGTGCGAAACAGAAGGAACCGATGGTAGCCTGAAAGATGATTGACCTATCCTTCCATCCACAGCCGGGAAGAGGATGAGCCTGCACAAGACCTTCGCAACGACGGAGACCTTCATTTCTCGAATCCGTCCATCAGCTCCAGACTGCGATCGGGATAGATTGACCTCCAGCTCTTTCGGTTAACCCGTTTCTGCTGCGCGGTCAATCTTCCCGGCAGCACAGCATTTTCTCTCGCGTCTCGTCTTACACAATAGCACCCCAAACATGGGACGAATGATCAACGGCAAACGGCGAAGTAAAGTACCATGCCGAGCAAAGGTGGATCACCGCTTTTCCTTTCATTGCCGGGATCGTGACGCTCGATTGAACATTACGTTTTTGTTGATCCTCCGTTTGCTGTGGACGTTCAGGCGATCGGGCACAGCCGTTCGATAGCAAGGGGAAAGGACTGGACAAGTCCTCCGGAACGATGGAGGGTCAGCCGTTGGGAAGGGAAGGAGTGCACAGACTTGACTGTATATCGCAGAGGACGCGGACTTCACGGAACTTTGTTCTTCCTGTGAGGATGAAGGTTTGAGTCACCGTAGTGCCGTGTGGACGTACAAGAAACAACCTGACGCCGTGGCCGCTCACTGTCTGACGCTGAAGAAAGCGCCCGAGTTGTTCCGCATGTCAGCAGCATCTTGACGAGATCAGGCATTGATGCAAGTATCCTGTTTCGTTCGAGAATACGGGGGCGCTTTCTGTCACTCGATATCGAGGGAAGCGTAGAAACATAACGGAAAAAAACTCCAGATCAAAAAGGAGCGAAAGAAAAATACCAATTCGTCGTTAATTTTAAGAAACTTGTATCAACACAATTATCAAAACCATTGAAACTCTTTACGTCGTTTTTCTTTAACTGATAGTACAAGCCTCGTGTGCTGATACCATATTTTACTTGGTGCTACTTCATCAGCTTACATCAATCGATGATAAAGCTTGTCAAGCACAATGTAGCACAGAACGAAACAAGGAAACAATTGTAAGATGATAGTTTCTCTCTAGAGTCATGATATCTTCCAAATCCTTTTCTCTGATAGTGTGATAGACATTAATTCGATCGTTTTGGATACAGCAGCAACGAAATGTCACAGGAAGTTCCTGTTACAATGTAGAGGACTTCCTGCGGATACAAGACTACCGGCTAAGGACATATTATTTCGTGTGCTTTCGTGGTCCGAGTTCGTGAGGCTATACCCGATCGAAAGGAACAACTTTAAGAAGTAAATCGAAAAAACAAACAGCAAGAAAAGAAGTATCAAATTCATCCAGTTTGGTGATCATCCAGTATCATCAGGTGCCTACGAGGCTATTCGCTTGAAAGGATCAAGTAAGTTATCGATCCCTGGGTAATGAGCAGAATGGTGAGCAAAAGGTTTGAAGTTAATATAAACAGAAGAAAAATCAAACAGTAGAACTGAAGAGAGATGTAAAGGGTAGAAAGTGACGGAAACGATGAATACAGTAACGTTCGAAAATTCTTATCAAGCAATTTATGTATCGGGATGTCTTCTGTACACAAAACTAGCAACTTTGCCGTTACAATATGTCCTTCTACTTTATATCTAGAATAATATATTAAATTAATTTGAGTGTGTTTTTTTATTTTTTGACGGTTGATCATTGACAAATATCACACGAGGAAGGGGAGGCTGAAAGATCTTTCATTTTCAATTTTTATTACAAAGCAATTTTTAGCATTTACCACCAACATGTTTTGTTCTATAGCATATTCGAGTTAAAAAATCTAAGATATATGGTAAATATCTAAATGGTTTAAAATGATGTTTACAATAAATTGAAATATACGCCATCAATCATGGTAATGTAAGATTGAAGATGATTTGGGTAATTTATTTCAGTGCATTCTTTAAGCTCATTAAAAGAGTGAATAACCATTCTTGTCGTTCTCCGATAATTAAACCTGCATAATTGTGAGGAAACGGAAGGATATTGATAAAATGTATTGAAAAAGTGCTAACAATGCAATTTGATATAGCGGACTGATCTATGTTTGGAGCAACTTATCATAGGAACGAAATTTAGCGCGATCCTTAATATGATCTTTTGAATGTTATTTAGAATGGTATCGGAAGTTTTTAAAAATCGGCACGTACTGTACCAATGGCGCAGGTTGGTCACATCATTGGCAGTATTCAGCTTACAAAACCACCATCACCACTACAAAGGACAGAGTGAAGACAGCCCCAGCACGCAAACTAACTCCACATTAACATTTCTCTTTCCTCTCTCCTCATAATCCCCACTGTCACTGTTTGCATATCGTGTAACATGGAACCCTTCCCCCCCCCCCCCTCCCTTCTACCTCACCCTGTCGCATTCGTCGCATTTATGCTAGCTGCATCGAATCTGCTGCCGGTTGGTCCTAACAGCGTCATGCCGTGGTCGTGGTCTTGTCGTTGCTGTTGGCCGGCTGGAATAAAATGGAGGTGGCAGTGTTTGCTGGTGTGGTTTTAGTGTGTCCCTGTTACTTGCAGTCTTATGCTATAGTTGGACACTACAATGTGAAGAGAAGTTCCTGTTCATGTATGCACCGCTCTTTCGTTCGTTCGTTCGTTCATTCGTTGGTTGGTTGGCTGGCGGATGGAAGGGATCCGACCGAGCTGTTTCCTGCCTTGTATTTCGCTCTTTTCGTTCCGCTGTTTCGTCATCGACGATACAGGGAAGAAGGGAAGAATCGAACAGCGCTCGACCAGCCTATCCGATCGAAGCGGCGTGTGTTGGTGTGTCTGTCAAAGGAGCGATGCCAAAGGAGGGGTTGGAAAGGGCCAATGTGGTGTGTCCGTCCGGTTGCAAGGGGATAGTTTTCGGAAAGTTTTCCAACAGCTCATCGTACGAAACCGTCCTTCAGTCCTTACCGTACCGTCCTTCCGAGAGTATCGACGTATTCGTCGGTGTCGTCGACCGTCTTCTTAGGCACTTTGCGTTTGACTGTGTTTTATCCTATCCTTCCACACCTTCCCTGAACCCCTTTCACCTGCGTTCGTGCTTCTTCTACTATTGATTTTTGGTTGCGGCAGTGTTAACTCTGCGTGGTGTTGTGTTTTGGCACAAGCGTTTAATTCGTTTGCGAAATATGCAATGATGTGCAAGGGCAAATCGGAAGCAAATGGAATAAGCGGCATTCGCCACCGTACCCTCTAACACCATGCCCTTGATGCGAAGGTACTGCGATCAAAGCGGCACACTGACATGTTACTGTCCGATCTACGCCAAAGTGCAGCGGAGAGTGCATGTGGTGCAAGTGCAATCGGTGCAAACAGGAAGCTATAGTTATACAAGTGATCGCAAAGTGTTTGCGGAACCCCAGGTGCCTTCGTACGGTGGAGCATTACAATTGTACAGGATGCGATCCGCAGATCGATTAATGGAAGTGAAAGCGAGTGAATTATGATACTTACTGGTCGGTTGACTTCCGATGTGTACGGTTTATGGGTGGTGCTATTTGCTGGATTAAGCTGATTTCTCACATCTTCGTTTTGCGCATTAAATATGCTGTCTATGTTACGAAGGAGCGACTGAATGCCATTCCATTTTGTGTTGTTGCTTGTTTGAATAGTTAAGTTATTTGTTTGTGTGGTTCAAATCAATTTACGGTGGCTCACTAGTACTAGTGCGTTTTGGATGGTTCACACGGAAGAGCACAGTAACGCGTTCACTCTGGGTTAGTATTGCTTTATATTAATGAGCATTAATGTTTTCAACATAAACATACATAATTGATACACTAGATACATAGACCAAGCATTGAATCAATGAAGAAATCAATGTTAATAAACTCCGACTTCTGCTAGTATGGCATAATAAGAGGCTGAATGTCATGTGTACAAACGTTATGAGTCAATCCAGTATCGAAAAGCCTAATTAATGTCATAATTTTGGGACATAATTTATAATTTTGGTTCTCTTAATTTAGGGACATTTTCTTGATATCTTCTTGTTATGACGGGAACTTACAGGGTTTTACAGAGGTTCTCATAGTTGTGGGACACTTCTTTTACTTTTTCTTTTGGAAGTGAACTTTATGTGTTGGAAATTGGACTCTATGGCATACCTTTCGAACAGGCTCTTTGGAATTTCCTATTGCATTTGTCCAAAAAAGGAAACTAGAGAGTCCAATTCCCATTACATTAGGTTCATTTCAAGGTAATAAAAAAAGTTAATAAAGAAAGAGTTAATAATGTGTCTCACAGTTATGAGAACTCCTGGAAAACTCTGTAAAGGAAAATGATCTTGTTATGACGGGAAATGAACTCTACGGAACCCTTTTTGGACGAATGCAATAGGAGTTTACAATATGACACTCCAAATATGGTACTATAAAGTTTAATTCCCTTCACATAAAGATAATTTCCTGAGGAAAGAGTCAAGAAAGTGTCCCAAACTTATGCCAAAGTATCCGCTGGTAAAACGGTGTCGTATAGAAAAAGGTTTAACACGCTCCTTGACAATATTCACAGCAACAACAAAAAACTGTTTGCCAAGCACAGAATGTCATATTACTATTTCTTTCGTGTAAAGGTATCGAGCACAGATGCACTGTATAGGAGGAATTTAGCAACCAGCGAAAGTTGTCGCCAGTTGGTAAAAAAGTAGATTAGACAGTATAAGAACAATATAAGCAAATTGAGCGAAGAAAAGGAAGATAAAAGTGGTAACATTTTAATAGCTAATTATCAAAGCTTTTTTGAATTACGATAAACAGAAAACTGCAAGTATAATGAAATATTTTGCCAATTGCATAGAATTAGCGGATGTTGAAAAAAAATATAATAAACGTAGTAAATGTTTTGTATGTTGCAAATAAATAATAAAACCGTGTGTTATCTCTGAATTAGAAAGTAAAAATGCAAAGTTTATGTGTGGAAAAGTTAATTACAATGGAATATACAGTAAATATGATCTAAAAACGATACCTGAATATGAGAGCAATAAGCTTGAATTAGATACGCTGTCTCGAGCAACCATATTAGAGATGTTCTATGTAACACTGGATAACAAAAATTTTAACTCCTATGTATCTTACAAATTTTCTTTAAACTAAACACTCGATCATAAAAGCTGATTAGATTAGACGTTTTTTGCAGATCAATAACGAACGATAGTATCCTTCATATTTAATCAATTCAATTTAATTTGACTAGTTTTGTTTAATCCACATTTTATGTAAATAATCCAATAACTTGTGATAAATTACTTACTCAAACTAATAGTTCATACATATCAACAAATATGATTAAAGAATTGAGCGGAATAGCATAAAATTTGTTTTCCAACCCAAACAGTACAGGAATTTAAAACGTTTAAAGATTGTAAAGTAATCGCTTCTCGACCTAAAGGTTAAGATCAAAGGGTAGGATTGTATAGTAAATGAATGAAATCAATTTTAATAAAATAAGTAAGGAATGGTTTGAGTTATTTTGTTCTAGCAGGCCAGTTTCGGTATTTTCAGCCCAAATGATCAGTTAAATGTTAAGCAATCCAACAGCAAACGGAAACAGATAATTCCCAGCGCTCTAGCTGTGCAAGTTACGCCCCTTTTCCGCCTAAAGGGGCGTGTTCGATTAAGGTGTACACTGCAAAAATAAACTTGCCGTACACCCGCCGTGACCTGTACCGGTCGGCAGACATTCACGAACTGAATTCCAACAGGGTAAATTTGAAATTATTATTGGAAAATTAATAATTACCTCGTTTACGGCTAACATATTTCCTTAACAATCGGACAACAATCAGTATATTTTTTGTTTAATATTATCCAGGCATGTGTCAGAATTCTAATCAAATGACATGCTTGTACGCAACAAGGAAATTCGCAAGAGAAAATATATGTTTGCACATCTCAAATACACAATAACATTAACATTATTTATTAAAGAAGAGTTTCAATGTAACACCGATCGACACTTTACCAATCCAGAAGCATCACAAATCCCTGCAGCCCACGCCCCAACATGCTAATGCTTTATCTTCAAAATGCTGCCAGATCCTGCTGAAATGGTTCCTGCTGTTAAGTGCCGTCGATAGAGTGTGTGCTGTAATTTAATGATTTTACTTTCGCCTTTTTGCCTATATTTGCAGAGTTCAATCAAATACACGAAGGTGGAGCCATGTATATATCATGTGGGAGTACGGATAGTACTCCCATGGAGCCGGAAACGGGCTATGTCCCGAACAATCCCCTCTTCGGGATGCCCCTCGACAGCCCACAGGTGAGTCCAAATGCTCGTGTGTGTGTTTTTTTTTTTCTTCGCAGCATCTGAATCGCGCAGGACACCGCGAACGAATTGCAATGCTCGATGTAATATGCTCGCTGTAACATACCGACGACCGAAATGAGTTTCTTCGTCTATCTTCTTTACGCGCATAGTTCTGCACAGTAGGAAAAAGCTGTTCTCACTTTGCATAATTCACCCGAATTGTAATATCTGAAATTTCACATTTATTGTGACGAACCTCAACATTGCTTTTTGTGAACCATAACTCCGGTTTAGTTCTTCGGGTGTGGTTCATCGTCACGCGTCGTGTAACGGCGTCTCGGTTACTATCATTACTCAGCACCATAGAAAGTGTGTGTATGAGAGCATTAGAAACAATTTGCAAGTTTTAAATCAACTTATTCGTAAAGTGTTTCCCAGTTTGGAAAGTGAAACTTGGCGCATTGCACTGGTTGGTTGCGAAAGATAAAACGATTGGTGCTATATGAAGATCAAACAAGTGTGTGGGTTTTTAGTATAATTTGCAGCATTGGTTTTGTGGGTAGTGTAGTGTAGCGTAACAGTACGTTGTGCATAAGTTCTTCCATGAAAACATGTTTAGTGTATAATAAATGTTTTCATTATTTTTTTGACATTTTTTTCGGAAATGATGTCGGAAATGAAATGATCTTATGGATGAGATGTGTTGTTTCAGTACTAGTGGAGTTTTGCGTTTTTTCTTAAGTGTCTTTGTGATAGCACGTACAAAAAAATTAACTAAAATCAATGTCAACAAATAATTGAACTCTTAAAAATAACACCTTTACTAGTTTTATACATTACATTGTGAATAGCTGTCCTACTTCACCTAACATTGTTAAAACATTGCTTGGCATTCAGCTACAATTATACTTTAGTTTTCCTTTGATTAATTGTAGTGAAGTAAATGGTTATCGTTTAGAAGAAATCTTTTCTTATTATCATGTGTTATATGTATTATAAATAAAAACTGTTCGCAAAATGTAGTTAACGTCAAAAAAACTACCATCTTACAAATAAGACATTGTCATTTTTATTTATTACGGTCCATAGTAAAGGAAGTTTATCTAAAGTATGATAGGCTACCAAAATCTACCATGATGTTAGAGAAAACAAATTGAAATAGTATAAAATTTTATCATATAAATAAATTGGGTTCTACAGAAACACAGTTGTTTGAGTTGTGTGGAACGTATTCAAAACAACGAGTTTGGAATAACAGACAGAAGCACCGGCATTCAGAGGATAGTTGCGATAATTCTCAGTTTGGATTACAAAGTTTATGAAGTTATGAAGTTTACGAAACATAAAACCATATTTGTTCATTTTAGCATAATAGCCTCCAAAAGGCAGCGATATTGCGAGTCTGAGATAACATTGTTTAATTTAATTTAATTTGGTTTATTAATTCAATCGATGTAGTATTGATTTTAATGCAGTGCAAAAATGATATTAAAATGAAAAAGTTTCATTCAAAGTTCCATGAAATCTCACAAGATTCTTTCCTCGAGGATTGATTTCAAGTTCTCACAGTCGATAATTATTTTATTTAGCCAAGGTTTGTGTATGATTGTAGTTTATGGAAAAAGTACCTGTTTACCAAACGGAATAAATTAAACTGGCTACAAATTATATGCCCCTCAAAAATCTAATTCAAAAATCGAAATATCAGACTTATGAGTTCTTAAAACTACTCATAGAAATAATATTACACAATTCCGTGGCTTCTATTACTGTGTCATATGAGCAGGACATCAATCCCTAGCATACAAGTAAATATGGCACGTCCAGTTCCCGAAAATAAAATCAAATGAGCATTTATACGGACACGAGCAAAAATGAAAAATGTGGTTTGATAATACAAGTTTTCTGGTAGTGCAGTAATATTCTACCTCGTTGTACAGCTCTTGCTGACCTCTAAGAAAAAAAGCGTGTGAAACTCATTGTGGTGTCATCGCTGCTTTTGCCAAAGGAGACAAAGTATCCTACATTGCTTTCAAGCGTGTACATTTTTTGCTAAGCTGATCACAAGACTGTTATGCCAATGGCTTAAAACAGACGTTCACGCGATGGTGTTGTAACAAAATATTGTGTAACGGCAGTCACCGTACAGACAGATAGGTAAACGGAAAAGCAAACAACGACCACCTACTTACATCATGAGAACACATTGTACCTAAATTGAAGCTGGCCACTCTAACAGCCTTACCCCGATCGATGTTTACTGAGTTACAGGTTTAAGCAAATCAAACCGTTTTATGTCGGCAGCTCATCCACAGTAGCGGTCCGGATCAGCCATCAGTGGCCATCTTGCATAGAACGTAATGTGCAAGTACATGACAGAAATGGCAGTGTGCTAATTTTGTTCCTATTTTGCTAGCGCCAACACCCCAATACGTCACGGAACTAGCATATCACGTGACGGCATGTCCTTTTTTACGATCCTAATAAGATTATATTTTGAATCGGTGCTCGTTTGTTCCTGGAACCGCGGTCCGTGGTACGTAAAAGCTGTGAAGAGTCGGTGAGAGCTTGCGAATATCTATGCCGCCAGAATTGGCCACCCATAATAACCGACAACATGGCGACGGATAAATCTGTTTATTCCGCGTTGAACTACTACTGGTAGCACAGTCGCCAGTGAGTGGAACAGGTCGGCCGTTGTCGAGGCAGGATGGATGGCAAAGCTCATTTAGAATGTGTCCACGTGTCCCGAGTGGAACGTTTACGCAATAGCATCAATGCCGCTATTTTACCACCCATTTTGTGACAGGCACAGAGTGCTATAGCTGCAATATTTGTTCTGCATCTTATAAACACAACATGGGCCATTCTGCGGCCATGTTATAGTTGGTATGCTTTTTAGCTGGATGTTAGAAAGCTGCCTTACAGTAGTTCTATTATCCAACACACAGTTTGTTACAAGTTCTCTGGAGCGATGAGAGAAAGTTCGAGCTGTTTGGGGGAAACACGATTTTGGGCAAAACCCGGAAAGGAACTGGCTGATAAAAAAAAACAGTGTAGCATGGAGGTGCCAATATCATGGTGTGGGGATGTTTTGCGTGGTCTGGGAATCGGCACGTAAAGTTGGATTGCAAGACAATTTTATTTCCCAACAAAACAACGAACGATACGACTAGAATGGCCACTCCGAAACTCAGACTCAAATCCTATTGAAAATTTGTAGGCTATTGTGGAACAAAACGTTGATAAGGGTGACGTGACCAACCGTTAAAACATATTTGAAGCTCTCGAGAAAGCCTGGTTGAATTTGAACCCTCAACACATCCAAAACCTCGTTGGTGGAATGGTAAAACATTTGACAAGTTTTGGCTTGGGCACCTCCATAGAGTGCCTCTCGTACTGGAACAGGACTTAATGTGTCGGAAATTGGACTTTACGGAAATTACACCCCTGTTATAGACAGGTTCGTTTGGAATCCTGTAGCAATTTCCAATGTGCCCGTCCGAATAGGGTGCCGTAGCATCCAATCCCTTTAAGTTCTCTACCCTTAAGAAAGAGTCAAGAAAGTGTAAGTAAGAACGTGCAAAAAGGGCATTGTTAAGTGTGCTCAATAAACTTAACTAACTCCAAGTAAACTTTAACGTTTAACTTTAACGACACCGATTGCTTTTCCGATCACTTTGGCTGGCTTTTATCAACGCAATAAGTTTAGTCTAATTAAACATCAGCACAACAGACAATAAAAAAAAGGCAAAGCCCAACATCCATCCATTCATAACGGTCCGTGCGAGCACACATTCACATGGGCTCTATTTTATTTTATTTTATTTACTTTTTGCATGCATCATAATAAATGTAACGTCAACATACTGACCACCGCATACTCACCCACCTTTTCTCTCGTTGCTCCGTGGCCATCTGTCTTTCTAGGAATGCCCATCGTCCTGTGGTGGTAGTGGCTGTTCCAGCTGTCAGGAGAACACAGCATCGTTGCCCCTTGCGGGACTGCACGGATCGGATTTCAGCGACTGCGGAAACTGTCTCGACCACAGCGGTGTACTGAGGTAAAACATTGATGCGAAACGAAAGTCAACTCTAAAGCTGCCTCCCGAAAGTCACAAAGGGACAAAAGTGTCCACAGTTTCGGCAGCGCAGCGCAAAAAAAAGCGCAACATTTAGGCGCAGGCACACAACAAAAAAAAAAAAAAGACTTAAACCACAATGCAAAACCGTCGCAGCAAACCCGGTAGGGACCAGAGATTGTGGTGTGGCAAGGGGAGCAGGAACAGCTGGGAGCAGGAGAAGAATAGTTGACGAATAGGAAGAAAATGGCGGGAAAATAATTTTAGAAGCTTTTGCGCAGCGTTGCGTGCTGGGGAGACGGCGAGGCCGGAATGCAGAAGGTTGCCTCAACCTATGCCTCTTGTTGGGCGTTGCTGGGTAGAGAAGCATGGGCAGCATAAAACATGTCATTCAGTTGGTAAACCGCACGCTTCTTGCGCTCTGAATGAATGTCCCACCAACAACGGATGGGCGACTCCGGACCCTCTCGACCCCTTCCAAACGGGAATTATTTCAACCGATCGGCAGTTTTACAATGGTCATTCGATTCTCGGGCTGGTCGCTAGTTTTCGCATTCACTCGCCAACCGTGTGAATTTCCCCCGGGTTCAGCTCAACTTCACCTCACGCTAGATTATGTACTCCTGTCAAAGGAATAGCATTTCATTTTAATTATCTCTTCACCGGAGACAATTTTCTCTACTTTCCTTGCCGTAGCTGGTGGTTTTGCGTGTGAAATAATCGTCGCACATAGGAAAGTGCGAGTCTATTTTCCTCCCCAATGAGACCCACTGTGAGCAAATTGTGTCCGTCCATGCCGCTGCATGGTTTACTCGGTAAGCGTGGAGAGCCCTTGGCGGAAGGCGCTATCGAGTTACTCGCGTCGAAGATGCATTGGCGAAGCTGTAAACCGATCGGCATGCGAACCTCGGCCGGAATGAATGGGGCTTAATTTGCGGCCTGCCCGGTCACGTCGCTGTACGTTCGACTAGAACACTGGCGAACCGCGGTGTTCAAATTAAATCAGATTAAATCAAGTGCAAAAACAACATATCATAACAACTGGTAGAAACGATGGCGCATTGCTGCCAGCATCATGCCATCGCGTTGACAAAATTGTTGCGCATTTATGCCGCGATTTTCCTATGAAAAAAATAAAAACCATAAAAAATATGCTAAAGGATAACGAGGCCAGCCTGGTGATACGGTCGTCATCTCGTACGATGTAACAACATGCCCGTCATAGGTTCAAGCCACGAATGGGGACCGTGTCCGTAAGACTGACGTAAGACTGACTATCCTGCTTTGGACAGTGAGTAAGTCACTATAAGCCAGCCCACTAGTACCAAAGAGGTACTGGCAGGCCTTAGCCAACAACGGTTGTAGTGCCAAAAAAGTAGAAGGAGAAGGGATAACCAGGTTTCGATAACTACTTGGATGCTTAATTTCTGCGCTGAACGTCAACGCCGAAACTGACTGAGACAAATTCAAGAACAGCCCACATAATTTGAGAACCGGCATGAATTTACGATCAGTTTCAGAATCGGCATAGGTTCAAGATCACTTCCAATATCGTTATGGGTGCAGCATCAGTCTCAGTACAATTTCAGAATCACTTCCAGGACAGGAATAATTCAGAATCAGTTCAAGGCACGATATGAATTGAAGATCAGTGATAGGACCGGTAAGCGTGGGAAATCTGTCTCAGGACCGTTATAGGTTTAGTATCAGTTCCTAAACCGGTATGAGTTCTGTATAAATTCTAGCAACGGTGTGAGTTCAGGACTAGTTCCAAGAATAGGTACAGAGTTAGGACGAAGCGGTATGGGCTCGGACATGGGCTCAGGACCAAGTACAGTAATTATTTGGGTTCAAATAACAATTTTAGGACCAATATGGTTTTCCGACTTGATCTAAATCCGGTGTGGATACCGATATGGGTAGAGTATCATTTGCAGGCCAGATATCAAGATCAGCTTTAGGGCCGATAAAGGTTCAGAATCAGTTACATACCCGGTATGGTTTCGAAATCAGTTCCAGCACTGAAATGGGTTGGGAATCATATCCCGGGTTGGAAATGATTCAAGACCAGTTCCGTTATGGTTTCAGGAGCAGTTACAGATTTGGAATTTGTGTTTAGGATCAGATACACTTCCAGTAATGGTTAAGAATCAGTCTTCTTTCCTTTAATCTGCCCTGCATTTTGCCTTTTCCCACACCCTGAAGTACTTCAAATATTATTTTGCTTAGCACATTGACCTATTAGCACGAATGGAGACCCTAAGCGGTCACACAAATGTAGGCCGTTCTGAAGAGCGAGAGTTTGTATGAGGAATTATAAACTAGAGAAGGATTGAGAAGAAAATTTAATTGTTAGAGGGGTTTTTTTTCTTCGAGACCCTTCGAGACCTCGGGGTCCCATGTGATGTCTTAGTTTGCGTACTGCTTAATCCGCCTCTGGCTTGGCTCTTTAATTGGGCCAAATTAACTAATAATATAATATACAATATATAATACGTTGCAGGTAACGGGTGCAGTCAACTTTTGTGTCATTTTCTCAACCCTTTTTTCTCCCCTCAAACAGCTCACAAAGCAACCTTGGCAGCTACTGGAGCGAGGACATGAGCACATTTCCTGGTCTGCCTCCACTGGACATCGATCCACTACCGAGCTTGTTTCCCTTTTCTCCTGTGGTGCTTCCTACAAGTGAGTAATCGTCCTTGTTTTCCATTACCGTGCATATCGCAGAGGACTTACCTCAACATACCACCTCCCTCTCCCACCTCTCACCTCAGTAGACCGGAGCGACCGACGCATGACGTTGCGGACGTGTTGCTGTCGCTGAAGCACGCCGTTCTGAAGCAGAGCCCAGACCCGCCACCGATCGGTCAGGGACAGAGCTTTGCCACGCCGCAGGCCTCCCTCTCGTACACCGTCCATCCGCAGATGCTGCTGTCTCCGGCCAGTCACCATGGGCACGGATCGCATGCGCACTACAACCAGATGCCATCGCAGACGGGTGGCCCCTACAGCACCAACTATTACGACTCGTCCTGCGCACAACACTCCGCTCCTCCGATGTATCCCAGCATGAGCGTCAACGTCAGCATGAACATGACAATGCACGGGTACGGTGCGGAAGCGTCCGTCCCGATGCAATGCTCCCAGATGCAGTGGGGAGCGCAGAATGCCGCCTCGTCCGTGAACGTGCTCTATCCGCCACTGCTCAGCCCGGTGCCGTACCCTCCCGGCACGACCTACTCCTTTACTGCGGACTTTCGCCCGCAAAGTCAGCCACCCCCTCCGCCTCCCTCCGGAGGCTCGCTGTCTCCGCTGGCGCACGATTCGTCGCGCAGCTCTTCCACAATGACTCCCCAGAAACAGGTTCTACCGCAAGCGCAAGCGCAACATCTCCAACAGCACCAGCAACAACAACAAACGCTTCAGCAACAACAGCAACAGCAGCAACATCAGCAACAGCAGCTCCAGCAGCATCAGTATTACCAACATGCACACCATGCTCACCATCATCCCCAGCAGCACCAACAGCAGCAACAGCATCATCATCACCACCATCACCACTCACAGTCGGGTTCGGCGGCCGTATCACCCAACGCCGACTGCACACCACCAAAGAGCACCACCCCGCCCGACTTTGGCACCGTCGTGGACCATCAGTCCACGCCGCCAACAACCACCACCTCGGCTGCGGCAGTTGCTGTAGCGGCGGCATCCGCCGTGGGGTTCGCGGCCGCCCTCAAAATGAAGGCCGAAAGTCGTGTGCTTGGTCTGGGCTTTGCGGACACCGTCGACCAGCGGACAGCGGCCATTGGCGAGGACGACGAAGAGGAGGACGGCAGTGGCAGTGGCAGTGACGGTGCGGCGGGCGGTGACAGCAAGCCAAATCTCTGCCGACTCTGCGGCAAGACGTACGCACGGCCAAGCACGCTCAAGACGCACCTGCGCACACACTCGGGCGAACGGCCGTACCGTTGCCGGACTGCAACAAGAGCTTCTCGCAGGCGGCCAACCTGACCGCACACGTCCGCACGCACACGGGCCAGAAACCGTTCCGGTGTCCCATTTGTGATAGGCGCTTCTCGCAAAGCTCCAGTGTTACGACGCACATGCGAACGCACTCTGGCGAACGGCCGTACCGGTGCCGGGCGTGCAAGAAGGCGTTCTCGGACAGTTCCACGCTGACGAAGCATCTGAGGATACACAGCGGCGAAAAACCGTACCAGTGCAAACTTTGTCTACTAAGGTAAGAGGCCCTCTAGTAGCTTGATTTTTGTGTTTGTCCTTCCACAGGAGTAGCTGTAGAAGGCAAAGCAACAGCATAATTCTAACAAATCCACTCCCCTTTCTGTCCCTTCTTTTTTCTTCTGCGCTAGATTTTCACAATCCGGCAACCTGAACCGTCACATGCGCGTTCACGGCAACAACGGGCAAGCGCTGATTACTTGACACCAAAAAACGTCGCAACTTTCGTCTGCATCGTCCGTCGGTCACGGCAGTCTTCTGCCAGCACACTACCACCGTCATCCGTACCAGTCCTATCAGCATCACCAATACCAGCAGCAGCAGCAGCAGCAGCAACAGCAGCAACAGCACCAGCACTATCAGCAGCAACACCACCAGCAGCAGCAACACCAACTCGCCGAATCCGTTTCAACGGGACACCATCTCGCCGCCCACTCGGCGGCGGCCACGGCAGCGGCAGCACAGTACTTTTACAACCAAAATGCAGGCAGCTTCCACCACCATCACCATCACTACAATCGCGCCTGCACTTCGATTGCTGCCAGCTCGGCTGTGTCCAGTGCTGCCAGCCAGAGCAGTTCCGGCACGACCACCGCACATCCCTTCAAGTCACTTCCGACGGCGACACAGCTGTCCTACTTCGAGGAGTACCACCACTTCCAGCAGCAGCAGCAACAGCAGCGCACTAAATACGAGGACAACCTGACGTTGTTCGGGAGGAATAATTTTGTAAATATATTTTAACTGGATTTTGTTAGAACAGGCGAAACCACATTTTGGCTGCACGATCATTGGTCGCTATGGTAACATGCCTTTTGTTCGCAATTTAAACAACCCCCCCCCCCCCCCACCTCCACCCACCGCCGTGAGATCTAGTCATCCAACCCGGAAGCCTGTATAGTGTTAGGCACTGACAAAAACCAGGACGATTCCCAGCTTTGCTCTTAAAACGATATCGTTGTAATACGATTGATGTTGAAATACAAAACGGCACAGATACTTCTCGGACGCGGCAGGAGACGGAAGTAGGAATATTAATAAAAACGAACAAAGAACGCATACTTACTATACTTAGCATTTAATTAGAAACTAAGCTCAGTTCTGAAGTCAGATGCGCTGCAACGTGTATCCACAATAATAGTTACACGTGTAATCGTACATCGATTAACAGGTGCATACAAATCTGTGCAAGCACTAAGATTGAGGAGAAGCAGAAATGTAAGTAACATTTCTACAACAAAGATTATTATAAAATAAAACAAAAATGTACAACCACCATGTACAAATCGTACCCATTCTAGGCTGGTAAATTCAATACAACATGGTAATTAAAATACGGTTCTATTATACTTTTACTAGCGCCAGCATAAATATATATATAAAAAAAGAGGAACGTGATGATATTTCAAATTTCAAATTTCTGTTACAACCAATTGTCCCGATGCAATCATGCAATCATTTTTTTTCATATTTTTTATTGAAAATCATATAGCAAACCTTTAGTGTCACTCTTAATCGCGATAATTATTGGGCATTGCACCACAATTCTAAACTTCTTATCAATAACATACCATCGCATGCAAAATTATACCTTATTGCGTGTTTTTGACTCATCTCCTTTCTGCTCTCGAGCAAAGCAGACCAACCCATAGCATCGATAATGCCTTGGCAAAATTGCTTCTGGTCGTAGCGATATCGCAAAGTTCGATATTTCTGATTCTTTTGAACATTCTCGTCATTTTCTGCGCAACTACTATCTTTTCTGTGCTCTCCTATCCTATTCGGGTGTTACTTTCACGGTATTTCCTTCGCCTTTTTCACCTTGTACAATCGCATCTCGAAGCCGGAGAGTAATCTTGTAGGGTTGGGTCATAAATTAGGACTGACGTCATATACCTTTTACCCTATATCTGATGGTGGACTTGTTGGCGGCTTGTTTATTCAGAGTCTTAGAGCTATCAGATGTCGAATATATGGTTCGAATGTACACATTTCCGAACAAGTGTGGGAAATTAATGTTCTTATTCGTAGCTGAGAGATGATCACACATTTTTTTGCTTAATATTATTAATGTTATAAAAAAAAAGGAATCGAAAAAAAACAAAACAATGCTGCGATAATCGACTGCATTCATATGCTAGCGAGCGGGTGTTGTTTTCTGGTATTTCTCTTTTCTTCTCAAACCAAGAGCATCGAACATGCAACATAACAAATTAATAATAAAAAAGAGACCATATTGTGATTCTCGCAGAAACGCAGATAATGAAATCAATAAACGCATTTAAAAGGTAAGATTATCATGTTTTTGGTTCGACTAGGCTTCTAGTGCATTCATTAATCGATCATGTCGTTTGCCTGGTTGCTATTGTTGGGGGATAATTTCATGAACAAGGGGCGAAATAAAAATTCATAACAATTCAAGATAAAAGAATATCGTGGGACCGTACTCATCCTTCCGATACATAACTAACTCTAAATAATTCGTATTAAAGAAGAGGAAAAAAAAAGCCCAAACGGACTGTGAAGAAACTCGCTTACGTAGCATATTAACGTTCTTGCTGCAGATTGATGTTGATCTTCCACCAGTCCTGTATATATGCTGCTCGATCGGAGGATGTACCGGCGATGCTACTACATCACGAACACCTTTTCAATCTTTGGCGAACGGAACGTTTCGTTTGTTTTGGGGCAGACAAGTACGTCGTTCTCGCGACGCATCTGCTCAATCGCTTGCTGACCAAAGATCTGTCCATTTGGCAGCATCATCGGCAGGTTGTGTTCGTTCAACGGTTTCCCAGTAATTCTGAAAGTGAACAAAAGTCTTGTTTAATCGCTCCGTAAATGCCTCCGCTCGTTTTCACCCTAATATGCGGTGTTGCGAGCCTTACCTGCAAATCAGCCGACTCTGGGCACAGTGCGAGAACGGCAAATTCTCCGCTATCTTGTTCACATTCTCCTGGCATACCGGGCAGTTCATGTTTTTGGATGTGTACGAATAGCATTGGGGCGTTTTCAGTGCTGAAATGCCCGCCTGTACGGCCACACTCAGTACCGACTGGGCCGGCAGCTGAAACAGCCGATAGTTTTCCAGCCGGAAGTGTAGCACCAGATCGTGCCAGCGCTGCGGATCGAACAGTGTTTTGTACGGTTCGATCTCCGTGCTCACCGGGAAGGCCAGCAGTGCCATGCACTGGCGTATCTCCTTCAGCTGCTCGTGCTCAAACGCCGGGAAGTACTTCTGTGCATGGCGCACCGCCAACAGTCGCTTATCGTCGCGGATCAGCTCGACGAACTCTTGCACGCGCAGCTGGAACTCGATCGTGGAGTTTATCTTCTTCAGCTTCGACTTGTTGTCATTGCACCAGGCGATGCACTTCACCGTACAACGGTTCACCAGATCGCGCTCCACCTCGCGCGTCACCTGGAAGATGTCCAGGTTGGTCAGATCGCGGATTCCGCTGCGCTCAGCCAATCGTTCCGCGGTGTCGTAGTATCCCAGACGCAGGAAATGCTCCACGATCATGCGGTCCAGCCGGATCTTCTTCCACTGGTTCGTGGCAGCTGCTTGTAGTTCCAGCGTGGTGGCATCGACTGGCGGATTGACGTTCTGCTTCAGATGCTCCAGCCGCCGTTTGCAGACAAACCCGGCCGACAGCTCCTCGGAGATACTTTCTTCGGCCTTGCGCTTCAGCACCTGCAGCCGTTCGACAACCCCGCCAAGAAGACGCGATATTTCCGTACTGTCGGATCCTTCCGTCAGTCCCTTCTCCAGCTCGGAGGCTACATTCTGTATCTGACTCAATTCGCGATCCAAAGTTTTTTGAGCGATTCGGAAGCGTTTATTCAAAATTTCATACGGTACCTAAAAGAGACGGGAGAGAGAGAGAGAGAGAGAGAGAGAGAGAGAGAGAAAGAGTGTGCGGATGATGTCCGGAACATAGGAAATTCAACAACAACCGAATAATGTCGCAGGAATCAACTGATCATTGTGTCACCGTTGCTGTAATTCACCTAAACGAAATCTAACAGCTGACGTTCGCTTTTGGCTTCGAAGGGATCGGTTAGGGTGAAGGTAAGGGCGAGTAGTAGGCTGGGCACGAAAATGGAATGAAAAAAAAAAGGCACTTGACAAGTCCACAGTACTGCAAACCCCATTTTATTTGCCTGACCTCAGGTCCGCAATAGAAACAGCTTTATTGACAAGTAATATACGGTCCATTTTGTCACAGATGCGCTCATCACCAGCAGGTTTTGCAATTACGACGCAAATAGGCAAGCATATTTTGGACTGTCCAGAAACACCAACGAACGAATGACAAAATAATGCAGGTGCAAATTCTTACCTTCAGGGTAGGATGTTCCATTGCACGGATTTCGGCCATTGCTGTCTCGAAGATAATGCCTGAGTTAAAGGAAAAAATTCACACTAGACGTCACTGCTGTTGCTGGTGGTGCTGATGCTGTTGGTGCTGTTTGTGTCTCGCAGCAGTAATGGTGGCAATGAAACCACCCAAACCAGAACGGGGCAACAAAGATATTGCGTTTGTGTTTGCTTCCGATTGTCGCCAACTACATCTCATTCTAGCCACTGTACTGCAAAGGCTGGCACTTACGAGGAAGCAACCGAGGTAATTTGTCGATCTCTGCGTGGTTTCGATAGCAAACGATGTAAGGACTGGAAAGACACGAATTTGCTACGCCAAACCTGAACTACGCTGACTGCTTTTCTCGTGATTTTTCTTTTATCTCCAACACTCTAGCTTCTTTTATGCCACAACAACAAAGTTCGCCGTCTCAGCCACACTTGGACGCTGTTGGCCGTAGAGTGAAAGAGAACACGAGAGAGTTGTTTTGATTCGACTGCCCATATGACTGTTTGACGTTTGGTAACGGACAGCGATGACAGTAAAGCGTTACGAAATCACGGGCTAGCACAATGGTAATTCTGGGGAAAATGTTGGACTATTATTCAAATTGTATTTTTTTCGTGATGAACGGTTATAATTTCGTCTATGTTCTTCAATAAAAATTTATTGGCAATAATGAGGGTTGTCATTGGTAATAATGAGGGTGCCCTGATGGTTAATTAGGTACATGCACTGTGCTGGCCAATAAAGACGCGGTGAATTCCCATCCAGACGTGTATTCGGTACCAAGGAGTAATTTTCTGTAAAGCCTAGGTCTAGGGAGTATGTACAAAGAAGAAGGATCGCATAGATCGTAACTCCAAGAAAGAATGCTTTGTTAGTTTATTTTAGTTTCTTTTATAAATTATCTTCGGTCATGGTTCTCGCGGTACAGTGCTCAAAATGAACGACCTAAAAATATACTCGTAATGGATTCAAACCAAAAAGGATCGAGTCACCCATATGCAAGACTTAATTTTATTTTTCGATATACTAATCAATTATCTCATTAGTAGCATAGACAAGTTTAAACCAACAACGGATCTTGCACCAAAATAAAATGAAGAAGATTTAATTTATCTTCTATTGTTCCATAATGCACTTACGTAAAGTTGTAGAGAGTATGGGTACCGAATAATGTTAGATATTTATTTATTGTTTAAAACCATTACTATTAACTTTTTTTTAACTTGTGCCATCTACTAACTTTTTATGACCTATTGTTACAATTGCTACTATTTATAGCAACACATCATATAATTCTTTATTTCCCATTACCACTATCTTTACCAAAACATACATGGAAACATACATACATGACATGAACTATTTTTCTTTCACTATCCCCATCCATTAAATTTATTTCCCAAATCAACAGCACGCCCTAAGTTGACCAAAAACCAAATTTACACACTGATTTATTGATTGATCTTCTTTATTTAATTATCGAACAAAACAAAACAACAGGTCACATAACCGGAGAATATCGATTGAGTTGACCATGGTACAACTAATCGAGCTTTCGAGTCCGTTTACGTGTCGTATTTCTTTCTTTTTTATCACCAGTTTGTAGTGTATAGTCTTATGTACAAATTTTCGAAATAAAGAAAGATAGCTGTAGATACCACACCACGTACTTTTGGAGAAAGAGACTAATAAGAGCACCAGACCTGTCCACACCAGTTACATCGAGCCCATCGGACGCTTCTCCGCGAAATCTAACGATTGGCGACCGTAGTAATTGATGCTTGAATAGTAAGCATTTTTGCAAAGTTCTTATCAGCCTAGAGGTAGCTAAACGAGACGGATATGCTGGGTGGAGGGGTTACTGCAAGGGGGAAGAATAAATAAACAGCACATTCCTCCTCATTTATCATCAACGTCACGCTGTTCCTCCCCGATTGTTGGAGACACGATCATACATTATACGGCAGATCATACATTAACTGAATGTACAGTTTTTGCTTGATCAGTAGTATTTTGCATCGCACAGGCTTCTTACGAAAATGTCTCAAGACGTAAGATGCAAATGCTATCGAGTTTCTGTCATTTCAACGAAGAAACAAAATTAGTTACTTCATTTTCTTTAGATCGTTTAAATCGGGTTTGATGGTTTCAGTCATATCATATATCTGATAAGAACTCGTGTGCTTGTCTTGTTACTGCATTCAATACTTGTGAACTTTGATTATTTCAAAAAATTGCTGATACTTCCAAACTGTTTGCTCGAACAATCTTATTTACACACACACACACACACCCACTCTTCTATATACTCTTCCAGAGGCAATGGACACAAAAAAGCAATTTTCCGAAATTCAAACTTTGTAAAGTGATAGAGATTTGACACACAAAACAATTTGGATGTTAACCGATGAATGGTATAGATCTTCGATAACGGGAACGATCGGAAGGAGGTTGCTTCTGCCATCGCTGTAGTTTCAGCGAAAGACGCAGAGAAAACCTTCGCAATATGTACAATATAAAATTAACAACGTTTTGCTTTTAAAATCCGTTTCTTTCAGAGCTTCTGCAAGTGCGAAACCTTGTGGACTGGAGGCTCTAGGAGCGGTCTAAAACCTAGTTGGACCGCTGTATCCGGTGCACCGTGTGCAGCGAATACGTAAAACACGACCATACGCTAAGTTTTGACTTGTGGGATCGCTTATTTACCGACATGTCATCGGTTGCGATTGAACAAGGAAGAGGATTAGTCGGAATGACTCTGTGGCTGTTGATGCTGCTGCTGAATGGATTTGCTATCGTTGGCACTGAGCACAAAAATGGGTGAGCTATAGTCGACATACTTGTCCGCACCGATGGCGAAGATTTTCTCCCGTTGGAGTAGTGCTTGGTCTTGGTGCTGCGGCCCCGCTTAAGCATCACAAACACCACGAAGATGGCGACTAGGAAGGCGGAAGCCGTCGCCAGCACGAACACGATCGTCTGGAACGTGTTCTCGGTATGCCGGACGATGGCTGGGCTAGTGGAAGACCGACCGAGATGCGGTGCGCAAATCGCGACTGCGTCATGTCCGCTATAAGCTGACCATGGTACAGCGCAAACGATCCATCGCGCACCATTTCCTCGATCGCGTACGCATCATCGACCTTGGTGCTTTCAATCAGATCGAACCGCAGCGTCACGCTTCCGTCGGCGTTCTCCTGCACCCGGTAGTTGTCATAAATGCTGCCAACCAGCATGGACAGCTCGGTGCGCAACGTTTCGTACACGTGCAGCAGCGGTCGTTGCGGATGCATGTTGTTTAATCGCAGCTCGATCTCAACCACATCGATCGGTGTGAAGATACAGGATCGCTGACCACGCTTGAAGGTGCTGGACAGAGGCAGTTGGTTACCGGCCGCATCAACACACCAGCACGTATCCCCGTTGCACTGCATCGGTTCGAACGAGCCGGCCGTATCGCAGGCCACGGGGAAGGAAGCAGCCATTTGCAGGGCTTGGCAGCGTGTGGCCGATGCACTCAGCCGCTTGGCGATCGGTTCGGCTCCATTTTCGCTAATATAGTTGCGGCTCTCGGCAGTGCGTGCCAGCTCGATCACCTTCTCAGTGGCGGAGGACACCGATCCGATGTAGCGCGGCTCGGGGGCATAGTTGGAACTGGCCACGGACACGGGCTGTACGGGTTCAAGGTCCTCGTCCACCAGGTAGTTGTTTTCGTCCACCAGGAACGTGATCTGGCGGATCAGTTCTTCCATCACTTGTAGGATAGATAGTTAATGTGTGGATAATGTGGGTTGTGAGTAAATTACTATACTAACTATACTAACCTGGATCACTTGAGGATGTTTCAACTGAGTCACCACGTCGTCGCGCCTGACGACTGCTGCACTTCGGTTCGGAGCCCTTCGTAAGTGAGCCCTTCACCGGGGCACCCTTCTTATCTGCGCACCAGCACACCCCAACCGGGGCCGGTGGTTCGGCAATGGCGGGCGCAGTTCCGTTCGTTCCGTTCGACGCGTTCGTCGTATCTGCCATCGATCCCAAACACTGCACCGGACTCCAGAAGCCCGTCTCCGGGTCGCAGCGTGGCTGAAACCAAGTGTTAGGCTGGCCGGCCCGTTTAGCCGCCATCGCGTTCTTTAACCGTAGTCGCTCGCATTGCGACAGCACCGGACACACGCCATTGCATGCCTGCTCACTGTGGAAAAGGTTTTTCGATTGGCAGAAGACACCGCGTGGTAACGTGACCGGGACACATTTGTTCAGTCGCGGGCTGAAACGCCACCGAGTGATACTGTCGAGCTCGTTGCTTTCCGCGCCCGATTCGGCCACCTGCAAGCAGCTCTGATCGATCGACTCGAAGCAAACATCTCCTGCGGGGAAGGGTCGTGGAAGGATAAAGACAAGTTTGTTAGATAATCATGTACGGACAGCATGATCAAGCTAGAGCTACAACGAGGTACGTACGGGTCTTGCCACAGCATACGCCTCGGTTGCTGATCGGATTTAGCTGACAGATGTGCGTCGAGGGACACGTGTCGGCATCGGTTTGCGGTCCACACACAATCTCCCGTCCGCTAGAACGCAACGGCAGTCCCTCAGGACAGACGGACTCGCGAATCGGCACGCAGATAGGCATCTTGGGACACGGTACCGAGATACATTCCACCTGGATGAGCTGGCACTCCTCGCCCCGTGGACACGAGATCTCACCGCACGGATCCCGACAATCGCAGGTCTTGCAGCCGTTCACATCAATCCTGTACCCGTACTCGCACGGTCGGCACTTTAGCAGTGGACATTCGGTTTTCGGGAACAGCTCACAGTTCGGTTGGCCATTGTTCGTGCGGGTGCCGCTCTTCTCGTTACCGAACTCGTCCACACACCAGCAAACATTGCCAGGGCCGCACTGTATCGTCCGGAAGCTGCCGTCGATGTCACACTGTGCGATGTACTTCTGCTTTGGTGGAACGCCCAGTTCGGACGCTTGGTGCAGCTGAATCGTTTGCAGATGCTGACAGGCCGTCTTTAGCTGCGGTTCCACGCACTGGGTGCCGCATCCGTTCGAGCAGCAGCGCTTTGACCCGTCGCAGTGCGCATCGGTGCGACACTCGTACTCGCACGAGTCGGACTCGGAGTTCTCCGAACCGGGCGGCACCAGAAACGGACACTGGCCGGGCTTCTTGGGGAAGCAAGCCGGCACGGGCGGACAGTACTCGCCCTCGCAGGATACCTCCACCGAGCGACACTCTTGTCCGTCCGGGCAGTGGACGCTATCGCAAGGATCGCGACACTCGCAGGAAGGACACTGCGTATCCGGATCCAGCACGAACCCATAGTCGCAGCCCATGCGGCACGTCAGATCCAGACAGCCCAGCGATTCACGCACTGCCTCGCAACTCTTGCCGGTGGCGTTGAATCCGCGCGTTTTGGGTATTTCCGTGCCGAAACCATCGACACACCAGCACTCCTCGATCTCGACTTCCACCAGCTGTTCCTGCACGGGTGTGGGCAGGGTCGGCACCACAAGCGGACGCTTCAGCAGCGTCGAAGGTTTAATTTCCGGCTTGTCCAGATTGGCGTTTCCATTCTTCGATTCCAGTCGGTTGAAATCGATGATCTTGGCAGAGCGTGCCTGAACACCCGGGTAGCCAGGCAAGATGCCAGCGACCTCGCCCGCGATCATCTGATCCGCGCTATGAACGGGCAACAGTTTGAGTGTACTGTCCGGCGCGGGATTAGCGGCACGGCGCACACGACCGGCCGGGGTGTTTACCGAGCTGACCTCCACTTCCGTAGCAGCGGATGATGTGGTCGTGGACGTTAGCGCTAGACCCGCGGCTGATGCATCTTCCAGTAGCTTTCTCATCCGCCGGATACTGTTCTGCTCGATGTATTTGCGCTGCTCCGACAGTTTGACCTTCGTTTTGCGCGTCACGCACTGCATCGCCTGATAGCCGCCGTCCGATGTGCAGGACGGAGCCGGTAGGGCAAGCTCCATTCCCTCCACCGTGCCTTCCATCCGGTCGGAAAAGTCGCGCAGATATTCGCACACTGTACAATAGAAGAGAACAGTGATTTATTTTACGCTATCGAGCAGTGTGTCTAAATAACTTATTTCTGATAATCAAACGACATTAACGTTAATAACGAAATCTCTGCCTTAACATCTGTCAGAAACATAGAAACACGAATCTCTACTGATGAACCTAGGTTATGTTAGTAACACACAATTCTATTACGCGATCGTCTGCACCAAGGAAAGAAGATCTCAACGGAATCTTGAGTTAAGGCCTGTTGGTCACACCTGATTTGAACACCAAACAACACTACCAAATTCAAGAATAGAATGGACTGCAAACACTGTACAACGACATGAGGCAGTAATTGTCTTCAAAGGCAATAGAAACACGTATAATAAACCCTTACAAAATTAATTTCTCTTGGTATGATTGTCTTGGTCGATTGACACGATAATACAAGCTTACTGTCCAACATCATGCCTGCCTGAACTTACTTGTTTGCTGACGTTCTTCCGCCGCTTCGTCGTCTTCACCTTCGACCACCAAAGGACAGCAGACGCTGCGCGACTCGCCGTGCAGCTTGCGACACTCGTGCGTCTCGATCGGGCACACGATTGTATTTGACATCGATCGTTTGCGCCCGTTTACCTCCTCGTCCTGCTCATCATCATCGAAAAAGGTGCGGCTTTGATACTCACGACTCTTGGGACGATCTGTCGAAACGATAAAAAACAATCGATTATAATAGGACCTCTCTTGGACACCAGATCTCTCGCACTTACCCATATGGCAGAACAGCAGCTCGCCGGTAACGTTGTCCGCTAGTGGGGTACCGATTTCGCACGGGTTCGAGTACACCAGGTCGGGTTTGCAGACAGGCTCGGACGAGCAAAGGCCGGAGTATGCCTCACACTTGGGATCCTTTGCCACCTCGCAGTGGGACCCGGCGGGGCAAAGGTAGCCTTCGCACGGTTCCGAGCACTCGCACGTCGGACATCCGTTGTGGTCGTTCTTGAAGCCGTACTCGCACACCGCCGCGCAGATATTGTGGTCACAGAGGGTTTGTGCGCCACCGTCCACACTGCGCCCACCACTACGCCCTCCGATCATATTCTCTACCGCCTCGCAGCTCACTGTGGCCGCCGCGCCCATCGTTCCCTTCAGCTTGTTGCCCGTTTTCGGGTCCACACACCAGCATACCAACCCATTGCGGGAGCATTGGCGCGTGGAGAAGCTGCCGCCAGGACCGTCGCACTGCGGCACATACCCGCGACCTTCGCGCTCATTCACCGACAGCAGTTCGGACAGCATGCGTGCCTGATGGCAGACCGTGACGTTGTGCGGCTGTTGACAGTTGCGCCCACACCCATCCGACTGACAGCACTTCTGCATCTGCGGGCACTCGAGATCGTGGCTGCAGGGCGTCCCGCACAGGAAGCCGGCACTGTCCGTCGATTCGATTTCGTTCGCCCGCGGGCAGCTGCCTGGCTTCTCGAACTGCAGCGAGGCCGGACAGCACACGCCATAATCGTTGCCGCCCTGCACCAAGCAGCGGTACAGCGGGGGACAGCTCGGTTTGCCCGGATCCGTTCCACACAGGAAGGGACGAATAGTGCCCGTGATTGCTAGAGGTTGTCCAGCCGGGCATAGGTCATTCAGACTGCGCGCCTTACGACCTGTAAATGCACCAAATCAAAAACGTTAACGTCATCAGACCACCGGACGGCAAGCACGTCGACACAACACTTACACGTCGGAATCGGTGGACAGGGTTCGGTCTTGCACTGGACCTCCTGCGGTTCGCACTGCTGACCCCGGGGGCATTGGATGTCCTCGCACGGATCGCGGCAGCGACAGATGGGACAGCCGGACGCCAGGTCCTTGGCGAACCCGGCCGGACAGAACATGCGACAGCTGGATGCCTGGCAGTGGTTTTCCACCCGCGTACAATTGACATCGTCCGCGTGGCTGCGCCTGCTGCCCGTAATCTCCACGCCGTACTCATCCACGCACCAGCATTCGGTTCCGTTCAGCTCATTGGAGCACTGCACCGGTTCGAAGTCACCGAGAGCGGTGCATCGTGGTATCCGGACTGTTTGCAACAGACTATCGCCTAATGACTTGGCGCGACGCGCCTCCGCCCGCCGCAAATGTTGACATGCGGTTAATTCTAGCGTTTCTGGTGGATGAGATGAGACGAAATGTCGGATGAGTACTTTATTTATGATTTATGCTAGGTATTGATTTAAATTTAATTTATCCTAGGTATTGACATAAAGCAAAGGATCCAAGGTGTATAAACAAAATTAAAAGCTACTTCATTTGCGCTATGTGCTTATAGACCGGTGTGCTACAAATATGGGTAAAACTGATGCAGAATCATTAATCTGAACGAATCTTCAGAGTGGATCATTGAATGCAAATATCAAACTATGAGATTCGGGAATAATCAAAGATTTGCAGGGGAGTACAGTGAGCTCGATTGCTGCATCAAGTGAAGCAAGACCTGTTGAAGATGGAGTACATGCATGGAAGGCTGCGGTCAGGGACCGAGCATACTTGAGAATAATTTTTAATAATAAAGCCAACAAGAGAGAGAGAGAGAGAAACAAATATTTATGAATCATCTCGCGGCAAACAATCTTCAAAGATTTATGAATCTTATCGCCCTAACCAATATTCAAAGGTTAATAAATCTTTTAAAGATTAGCTAGTCTTTGGAGATTTATGAATCCCCCAGGAATCTTTAGAGATTGATGAATCTTTATCAATTGGCTAAATCTAATGGCTTACGAATCATTGCCGAAAGGTGTCCCTCTTTCTTAGGCTCTCGATTGCAATGACGTGCATCGATAAGTGATTCGAATAGACTTTACAATAATCCTAATCATTTCGTTTCGCTGTCTTACTCGCTTTAGTGTGTTTTTGTGCATTGATTGCAAATTTGGCCTCTTTTTCGTGTCTCGAGTCGTGACGGCTCGATTCGTGAGTGCTACGTTAGGGTTGATCAATGCATTTCTTGTGAACGAGCTCAGTTGTCTGAAGATCCCATCTACACGTGTGATAGATAATACAAATGTTGACACTTTTAATATTCATAAATCTCTTGATATTCTTAAATTTTTAGTTAAAATAATGAATCTTTATAGACTTGACTCGAGATTCAAGGATCACTCGTCACTGAAGTTTCATATGAATGAATATTTACGAATTAACACTAGTGTCCTCTTATGTGTGTGATTGCGGCAGGTGAACAACTTTACAGGACTCATTTTACAATACGAAACCAGCTGCGTATCCACAAGCACACAAACATCCAGTGAAACACACACGCAGGCACTCTCGCACACCTGATTATTATCAGCTAATTGGACGAGCAAGACCTTTCGATGCTTTTCGGTTGTTTGGTTGCGGCGAGTGTGTCAGCCAAAACCTGTTTTGGTGTGCCAGCTCTGCTTCACATCCAGGCGGCCAGTTTGCTCCATTCACCGTTGCAAAACTGCAACCAAAACCGGCCGGTCAAGCAACAAAACTACCCACCGACCGACCGGTCAGTCCGATGGTGCACGCATTGGTGCACGCATTGGTGAACAAATTTGACACCAGCGTCTCGAGCTATTCCCGAAGCACATGAGGATGCAGGGTGTTTGCGCTACCGGTTAACACCAGGCACTGTATAGTGTACACACCACACTCCGTCTTCAAGGTAGGTTTGCACAAACCCGGAACGTCCTGTTGTGGTACTACTTCGCTCTGGCATCACGTCTCGCACACAGCAATGTTGAGTGGTTTTAAGCAGCGAAGACGCACTTCGATGGCAGCCTTGAACGTGATTAAGGCTTCTCATGGATGGGTGTAAAAGTCGAGTGAAAAAATCGATAATACTTCCACGACTCTGTTATCAAGTTGGCCTACAACATAGATTCTATAATATTTCCAAAATTGAATCGTACGATAAGGAGTTTTTCTTTGTTACTGCATTAGCGTATTTCACGGATGATGCGGATCTTAAAACTTTTCATATTAGCTATAGCGACGGATCATCGTCAGGCTCCGACGAGCCAAATGTCGGAAGCCAAGACATCTTCTGACCCGAAGCAAACATTCGCTGAATTGAGGTGTGGATAATTTGCATAAATCTTCGATTGAGACAAAACCTGCTAGTTGCTTCTTGCCGAAGGTCGTCCCCGAGGGTGTCGTCATCCGAGGTAGGTAGACAGTATAGTGAGCAGGAATGTTAAATATGCGTAGCTGAACGATACGCTCCGGCTCACACCGGTGGCATTGTTTTGCGCCATGTTGTGCTCGTGCCAAAGACGCTTCGAAGTCCTCCGGTAGAGTTGTCGAATTTCGGAAGCTATTGTAAAATGAAGCCTTTTACCTAGAATGAACGCTAACGCCACTCACTTTTCGACAGAGCAGATACAGATTTCGGCACTCGGAACATTGTCCAGCCCAACGTCATTCCAGAATGTGAGTTGAATTCCGGAATGTTCAATTACCGGTGCAGGCGAGAAAGTACCTAATTGCATTCAGATTTTCGCTAATGGAAGAGGTTGCCGAAGCGAACGAATTCTTGAGCGGACTTTAGCGGCTCGAAAGGTGGATGGAAAGTTGGTGCATAGTTGGACGTAAAATGCGATTAAATTTCCACATTCACTGCTGCATACGTGCCATTTGTGATTGAACAATTTCTTCTGTGTGGATTGAAATTTGTCAAATGTTTGCAGCGGAAACCAGGAACTATCAAAAAGCGGTAAACTTTGAAATATGCGATCAAAAGTGAGAATGTACATATTGCTACATATTTACTTGCTGTCCCCATGGACTTCCTCGATAAAAGTGCCCGGCTTATAAGCATTTGAGCTTTCCAATACATAGCAATTTGGGGGCCGATGAACCGTACAAAGTTGGTCAAAACTAAAGTATCTTATGAAACAAATTGCCATCGCCACTGCAACTGCCGAGGCGTCCGAGCAGTTTTTTTTTGCTATTGCACAACGCCCTTTTTACAGGCACTGGATAATGTGATTACTTTCTTTCTGTGATTTTTTCTTCTAACATTAAACAAAACAAAACTGCACACGAATAACCGAATAGAAGCACAAACAGCTACGAAGCATCGTCATCATCACCAACCAACATCATTACAACCACTGCTGAAGTCGGTATCTAAAAATGGAAAGTTCACTGTGTGGCCGACCAGTGGTCAACGTTGTCCCCGTTCCATCCACCGTGTTCACCTTCAGTGTGGACCCGTTGCCGCGAATGATGCTAGCGAAAGTGCAACGATTAAGCGGCTATTATCCTAGAGCGTTAAAGGCGGACCACCTTTAACTCCGTGGACGGTCGGCGAAAAGTGTGGATGTCGACGACCGGAGCCGCAACCACCCTCTGATTCCGTCCCATCCAAGAAGTGGCAGTGTTAATTTTGTGGTGAAAATCCAAAATTGCAAACGAAGTGGAGTTTAAGCTCAAGTACCGTGGTTTGATGGACGTTTGTCGTTCGTCAGTTTCGTCACTTCCGCGGAATCTCCCGAAAGCACGATGAGAAAACAGGTAGTGTTGCGTTTTGTTTCCCTCAAGCATGGGATTGTGGGCCGAAAGTTGAACCTTCGAGCGGTCCTATGGTAAGGCGAGAGTAGATTTTTGTCAATTCGCCTAACTTCAAGAAAGTTTAAAAATTGAAAAAGAAAAAGTTCCCTCCTTACCTTCGGTGAAGGTGGCTCGGCTTAGCACAATTTCCACAAACTGGGGCCGGTTATTTCGAAGTGCAATTTTGCTAAACCGGTTCTATAATAAGCTTAAATGATGTACGAACTTCTATTGAAAGTTTCGTTCCGTGCAAAGTCGGTTGGCAAAAAAAAAAAAACAGAAGAATGAAATGAAAAACTTAATCACTTACTGATGCTCACCACGAAAAAGAGGAAAAAAACGTATCCTTAGTCGCCACAAAAGGTTAACAAGACGGCAACAATGACAAGCACTCTCGCGTTTATGAAGCTCATACCATGATGGAACAACAGCAGCGCAGTAGCAGCAGCAAAAAAGCTCAAAAGAAAATGGCATGCTGAGAAGCATTAAGCTCCAAGCAACAAGAAAAGGGCTTTGTCTCCGAAACCGGGCACGTCAATTTTCTACATCCCAGGGTTTATTGGAGGCTCACTTTGCATGAAACGCATCTCGCCGAGGATGCTTTCAACTGCCAAACCCATCCACTTTACCTCCCACCGTTGTTATGGTTGCTAGTGTGAGATGAGACGAACTCGTCCACAAACGCTTTTGATGACATTTTTCACGGTTATGGGATGTGATGTAAATGTTATCACTATTTTACGATCCTGTCGAACGAGCGGCGGCGGCGGGTGGCTTTTAGGGGAGTGACAAATTTCAAACAAACGAAAGTGATTTTACCGAACGTAAATCTAGTCTTTGTCTGTAAAATAACGTTTGTCTATCTGGCCGTAGTTATGTTCCATGTTACGATAGTGAGTCTGTGTTTAGGCATGGTAATCGGGACTGGCGCACTGAGCTGAAAACGTCTCTTGACTGCTCACTTACTGAACACTGGTATTGTTCCAAAGTTTTGTCCTTTGTGTTGGCAAAGGAAAATCCCTGTGCAGTGTGTCTCCTGCAAAAACTTTATACACACACACACCTACACACTGCGGTACTCTGTGGCAGTGGAAAACTTTTGCCGAGGCAATATGGAATCGGCAGCTTTGAATCGAGTGAAGCAAACTGGGCGAAAAGTTGTCCTTTACCTTGAAGAAATTCAATTACATATTTATCCTTTGCCGCATCGCCAACATCGTCCATCGTCGTCGAGATTGGTGGGGAGGAGGGATTGGAACAAACAACGATGCATTTTCGGAATAGTTTGACGGTAAATATGGTGAGAAAAGTTGATCCACACAGCCCCCAGGTGTATTGAATCTGATGGATTGGGTGCTGCTTTAAAGCGATCGCTGCACCGTACCGATTCCAATTCATCCATTTAAAAACACGTAACCATTGTTGGCAAGAATGCGCCAGGAAGGATAATGCCATCCCACTCAAAGCAGCACTAACGCTGATTGCGTGCACCCGGGGATGGCTTTGCTCGAGTAAAAGGCAACGTGTGAAGAGAAAAGCTTTGCAGTGCGGAAATACCGACCAGCTTCCGGGGAAAGATCTGCACCAAAGCTTCCCATTTCATGAAATGAATAAGAAGAAAAAAAGCGCAGAAGCAATCTGCATATTATTTTAACGACAAAGCACTGTGTGTCTCTTCAGCGCGCTTCGCACACAAAGGGGCTGCCGCTAAAACGGCACAACCATTGCCGTTGTGCTGCCTCGATAGCAACCTGTGATCGCGAAATGGCCTCGTGATGTTACGCAATGCGGCAATGATTGACGCGACAGCCCGCGTCCGCCCCGTTTCACCCCGATGGCCAACACACACACACACACACACACATCCCCGTTTCAGTTGCGCGAACTGCTCAGTCGAAGAAAAGAAACTTAATGGAAAAAGCTCGCGCTGGTGATGATTTCATAACGCGCGCAGAAACAAAAACCCAGGCGGTGCCCAGGGGCGGGAGACCAGACACACGGGTAGTGTAGGGAGGGGAGGCATTTGCGAAGGAATTCGACGCAGTCAATCCGCGGGTTGATGTCATCCGTTGCGCGTCGCTGCATTCGGTTTGGTTTGGGGTGGTGGCGGTTGGATGAGGTGCGCAGGCCGATCCGAGCTGCACTGGCTTTATATGACAGTGAGAGCTAAATTTTAGGAGCTGAATTTATTAATGTGTGTGTGTGTTTGTTTTTGTGGACTCATTGTCACAATCGACAGTACAAATCAACCTCGAATTGGTGCCCTTCGCTTATTACGAATCCATACCATACACAACTGATAGCAACATTTGTGTGAGCTGGGTGTACGTGCGAAGGATAGCTGTGCGCCATACAAAGCGAAACCGCGCCCAGCGATAAGGTCCGTAAAGGAGGCCCTTCCCAAACGAGCTATGCGAAAGGGAAGGTGTGTGTGTACGGAAAGCGAATCGGTATTGCGATGTGATAATTAAAAATGCTTCCCCGCTTTCAACCACCCTGACTTCTCTTCTCCACCGACGACCCACTACGGTGGAAGGATCTCGAAGGGTGACACCACCCTAACGTTGGTGTATCATAGCGCGTTCATAGTGCCGTTCCGGCTCTTCTTGGAAGTGACATTCATTTGAGTGGTAATTTAAAAGCACACACACACACACACACACACACACTTAATTACAGCGTCAGCAAATAATTGAAATAGTTGATTAAGTGAATGGGCTATTGATAACTGGGATGAACGGACTGTTCGGCAAGATTTCTAATGCCAATATTTCGGCAGGGAATAAGTTTCAATTCTTTTTAAACTGTTGCAATTTTAGCTATATGCATCTAAATTAATCATTGTCTTTGAACCTCTTCTGTACTTTGTTGCTAAAAAGCGAGCAAATTACCTAGTCATCAAGTAAAGCTCCGCGAAGGCATGCAACCGGACCGGACTGCGAACAACAACAATATGCAACCTGTGCATTTGCATTCCACGCGAGTGCACGTTTGCTCTGGAACGGCAAAAACTTTGCACAAACTATGAAACGCATCCAACGGGGCCCACCCTAACGTGGCAAGGCAGGTGGAGCAGCAGGTTCGCTTGTTTTGAAGTGTTTTTAATTTTCTCTCATTACTTTAAGGGTCCTTGAGCCGGACGTTTTTGCTGAGGGCGTGCATGCCACCGTGTCATAAGTCATTTTCCCTACCTCCTTCAGTTTCTATGGCCCTTCGAGGTTCGGTTGCCAATTTTAGCACCCCTGCATGCCTGACGCCCCCCGGAAGTGGGGTGTTAATTATGGATGGAAAATAATGAAACAGCAAGCGAACCAAAGAAACGCTCAAAGAAAAAAAGCGAAACACTGTTGCTAACGTGACACGCAATTGTTTGGCCGTTCTTCTCGCTGCCTTCTTGCGCTGCTCTTGGAAGGCGGACTAGCGGAACCAAACAAGCCAAGGTCGGTTTTGCGTACACGGTGCGCGATGTTGACGCGTAGCGTGCGGCATTTATGATGGATTTTGCCCATTAGTATGCTCCCGCACGTGCGTTTCGGCTATCGGCGGCTCAGGCGGCTACGACGACGACGACGACGACTACGTTGAACGAAAGCCATGAGTGGGTGAGTCACTACGGTGCGTCAGATGCGTTTCATTTTCCACACATCAAACAAAGCTCGTGTACAGTTCAATATGCCGAACCATACGATGCGCGAGCGTGTATGTTTAATTTGACAGAAATTGAAAGTTACCACGTGAGAGCAAGGGAGAAAGAGTTGGAGCGAGGGCGAGAGCTCCTGGGACGGATCTCAGCAAAGCGGAAGCTGTTCGCACGATTAAAGATGTGAGCGTAATAACGGGTGCCCGATGGGTATTTCGTTTCGATTGCATCTTTTTTTCGTGACCGGGAGCAATTAAGCCCAAGCCAGGATGGAAGAAGGCAGAGTAATTTAAAAATTTCTTTTTCCAAGTTTTAAAGGGAGTGGTGCTGGTGTGTTTTTCACTTTCCGGGAGATTGTTATCGGTTAATGACCTGACAAAAACGCCATGTACGTTAGAAGAATGTCTTGTTTAGGAGGAAAAGGGAAAGGGAAATTAGGCGAAAATTGTGGTTTTTATTGCAATACAAAATATTATTCAAAATCGGAAGGGAGAATTATATGTTTAATTTCCCATAAATGCATGAGAATTGCTAACATGCTTCATGATATAACTAATCCATCGATTTTTTAAGCACGAATTCAGCTCACAAATTACTTGCAAAGAATGATGTTACATTTAGGATGAGATTTATTTACTGATTAAATAGAGAAATGAGGCCAATTGGCACAAAGAGACCATGAAAAAAAAAAAAAAAAAAAAAAACAATTGAACGTTGTAGCAAACTAACCTACATTTTGCAAAATGTTGTGAAAGCTTGGTATCAAATCAAAGTCACTCTGTACAATTGTCATATCGTCTTTTGCAACATTTATTTCCCGCCTTCAATATCGATAGTGGCGAAATGATAACACACATTTTGACTTTTACAAAGCAATCGCACTCTGTTGTGAAAGTAGGTCAACGCCACATGGAGTTGAGCGTAATATAAAATATCACACAACAGTGTCTCTACAAATGGTAGCAAACAATAAGTTTCCCTCTAGGTTCGTTTCCTCCTCCAGACTGTCGGCAGGTTTTGGGTCGAGAAAAGCGATTTGATGTTTTCTATCCGCTCGGCTGGTCACTAGCGAAACCTATAATATTTTCCACCCAATACCCAGCACCACCTCGAGCTGCCCCATCGTGTGTTGATCGCCAATAATCAATCACTCTTGGTAGCGGCGGAACCCGGAATACACGTCGCGCTTCACGGAGTGGCCCGATGTCTCCGATGGTTGAGCTTAAAATAGTCTAGCAGCAAACCACTAATTCAACTGCAAAACTGTTCTGTCCCGGCTCGTATCGCTGATTGATTAGTGAAATGGCCATCCTTCTTTCCATCTCCCTGGAGCGTCGTAATGCATCGACATCGCGTTCGCTTTGCTCGGTTTTGTGTGGGCTGTGGCCCATGTGGCTGACTACTGACCTCGATTGCCGATTTGACCAAGCGAGGATTCTGAGTGTTCGTCCAGTGGCACCGTTTGGAAAATGAAGCAAACATTTCCGGAGGCGCATTGCAGTGTGTTCGATGGGAACGAGGCCGTTTCAATGTCGATTAGAGTGACGGTCTAGTAAAGCTGATTGTAAACACAGTCCCGCTCGCGATTAAGTAAAAAGACACACATACACACCCATCATACCCATGAAACAATAGTTCAACTGATTGCACACCTACATTGTGGCATATTTTCTCTCTCGCACGGCCCGCGGAGCAAGGGTAATTGTTTTTTCTTCCACGTTTTGTTCAGTGACCATTTTTTACACCTGAGTGACTTTACGCTCATGGCGGTTGGAAAACGGGAACAAGCGACGAACCCTCCAGTCCAGCCGGCAAGGGTATGCACCGGTATCATCGCAATTCCGGGTAAACACTCTCTGCTTAATGCGGCCATTTATGCCACCATGCTGCTTACCCGGTGTGTGGATGGGTTCGTTAAAACGTAGCGTGTTTTAATCGTTAGCTGGTGGAAAACTGGTAGAAAACAAACAACAAACTGGGAAGAATAAAATCGCTTATTGTGCCATTGCTTGCTCGGCCCGACGGGCTCGTTTGCTTCACGCTGACCGAGTTCCGAGTTGCGTGCCATTATTGCGGATTGGTAGCGAAAAACTTTCGTACCCTTTTCCCGGGTCTTCGACGTCATCCCGGGCCGAAAAACCGTTCTTGCGGACTGGCAAACGTATCGGCGGCCGGGCGTGTTGGAAAGATTTATTGGTAGACTCGGTGGCGCTTGCTAATGGGCAACGGTGCTGTCCAGCTGTTATCTATGCAAAAGGCAATGGTTCTCCTCCACCCTTCCTCCACGAGGGGCACGATGCTTCCTTTGGGGTACCTTATTAGCATACAATCGATCGAGGTCAAAACGCGTACAAGTACGGCATGTGCGAGGAGAAAGTGACTCTTCCCCCATGATACTTGGCTGGAGCTAGCATGAATGTTTCAACTATTTACTTTGCATAAAAAAACGAGTCCCCACGAAGGAAGTCAAATCGTAAAGGGGCGTCTTTTTCCTTTCCTTCATTGTTTTCTTGCACTAACTGTGTATGTGTTTCGTACATCATCATAGGCACCACCACTGTGCCCCGTTTCTTGTATGTGCAGCAAGTAGTAGAGCGCATGTATACCATCGTCATGTGCACTGTGCATGTACACAACCACGCTCACATGGGGTAAAAATTCCCAACGGTTCATGTGTTTGTTATACTCTTGCTCTCTATCTCTTCTTGCACTGACTCAGCACCACAATGTCGTCATCTTCTTTTCCTTTCCAATGATGCCCCATAGTAGCCAAACACAGTAGAGTGGGAAGCCACGGCGCACACAAACACAGACGAGAAGCAATAGAGTGATTGAACAAGAAACGGATCCAACGGGACGTATCCAACTTTCTCCCCGAGGAGAAGGAGGCGCGCACGGGTTCACTTTCACCCTCGAACGGCGGCGTGAAATCGAATCTCGTGGCTCAAACCGGACCTTGGAGCGTTTGCCGAAACGGGTTTTCTTTTCTGCTTTGGCCGAGTGACAGTGCCACTTCCGGATTTCCGATGTGTTTTTGATTTCTTTCTCGTTGATATGATGATATGTGTTTGTTGCTTGGCTTTCTGGTTTTGGTGTCGTCGTTTTGGATGAATTTTTATCTACATTTGCGGTTGATTGCACATCAGGATTCGATCGAGCGACCGATCAAGGTTCCGTGCCGATAGTCAAAAGGTAGGGTGCAATTCAACAAGATGATCCAACGGGGCAGTGAAGAGTGTGGCTGATTTATATGTCTTCCACTTTAGGCCTCCGGCGCTTACCTCCATACGGTTAGCTTGAAAAGCATGCCAAGGCGGTCACGGTTGAATAACGCCAACCAACGAGACGTTACGAATTGTATTGTGAGTGTGTGTATGTAAGGTTGATGCGCAATTGTTTACGAATTTAAATATTGTTTTTGAGTGTTTTTTGTTTTTTTGTTTTTGATTTCCTTTTTTTAGCGAAGCGATAGAAAATACTCGATGCAAACAATTTGATGTTTTATACGGCACACTTTTTGGTAAAAAGTAAATATTTTTAATCACTTGATTTATCTCAATAATACTAAACATTATATTATACGACAAATAAATTTAAATATCTAGTCACGAGGATTATAAATATACAATTAATTCAATTTCAAGTAATTATACAAAGAGATAATATTGGATAAATGTTTTATTCTTATGAAAACTCGAACTTATCATATAATACAGAATGCTCGTTTATTAGGTCTACTTATGTTACTAGCTTGACATTTTAAGTGTGAAGAGCAAACTTTTCAATTTCTTAACATGTACCAACCGAAACATGGGCAAAATTAAACACAACAAAGCTGATAACTTTTCCAAAATCATTTTTCCGCTAACCATTCGCCAGCGGCTTGAGCAAACTTCAGAAAATTCTAATAACTTTATGTTTCTCAACAGCATGCAAAGCAAAGAAAACGGTTCCAGTGGAAAAGTAACAAAGTTTGCACGAACCGGATCGATTGTGCCACCGACTCATGGGCCGAAGTTTGTGTTTATGATCTGATAAATTGTTATTCGCTATGTTCGCCCTTTTCGGCCCAGCGTAAGAGACAGGGTCAACTGTTGGATAAAAAATGCCATTAGAAGCTCTCCGTCCAGTAGTAGAACAACAAACGAAGAAAAAAAAAACGACGACCCATTTCTATCCACAGCGAAATCTACCGAGGCCATAAGATGGAAAATTCGGTTTGTGACTTGCCCGAACTCATTAGTGTACTTTTCGGTTTTGTGTAGAATAAGAAAAGCCAAACCCGCAGAGAAAAGAAAAAAAAACCCAAACACAAAACTTTTTGCAGTATTTAACGACACTCGGCACGAGGCGGTGACTCTTTTCGCGGTCGGTTTGGTGGTGGAGGCCGAATGTTGTCAGGGCCATTGCCGTTATCGCAAACCAAACGGTGCGTATCGTCAATTACACTCTACCACAAAACCTTACAAAAACTGTCCTCGACAACGGAACTGACGAAACAAAAAAAAACAACACCCCCGTCAAATACATACAAAACGCACACACCAATCGCACATAAGGCCGGTGGGCGAGATAAGGCGCACACGAGCCCAGCAGCAGCATTTTCGGGCGGATGCTTCCGTTTGGCGCGTTTTGCACACCATTTTGCCAAAGAAACTGCGCCGTACAACGCCTTTCCTTGCGTGATGGTAGCGCCTTATCATTGCCGGGAGTCACACGTAACGGTGCGGATCCTGCGGGCGGTGCGGTATGGTTGGAGAAGCGTGGAAAAGTTACGACATTGGCATTGTTTTGCACCGATTTTCTGATACGACACAGGGCGCACATTCAAACACTACGACCTCTCGCAGACGGTGGCTCCGCGCACAACGGAATCAGATAAACTTCAATTCAATTTGCTTCCACATTGTTGGTACGGCTGGCAGTGTTTTCGAATTGTCAAAGGCGAAAAGATGGATGCTGATTGTTAAACGCTGTTTTTGAAGCGCTCCAGTCAAATGCGAAAACTTGAAAGGATTAATGCTCATGAACTGAATATTGGTAGAGTCGTTTTTCAGCTCAAAACAAGTCGAATATGTACCAATACTAAGCAGAATAAACTTCTCACTGAATCATGTGCATTCAACGGAAGCTGTACTTACCACTACTACTAATACTGCCACTACTACTATTGCTATCCTCTAACGGTGTACTATCACTAGTGGTAATCTGGAGACAGAGCAGTCCGGTCACGATAAGCACGAGGGCTCCGTGACGGCGGAAGCATTTGTCAGCAGTCGATCATCAGCTTCATCTTCTCTGCACCACATCGGCTTTCTCGTTCGCTCCGGTGATGG
>NW_024428108.1:0-41088 GCF_017562075.2 Anopheles merus | reverse complement strand
GCCACTGAAGCTCCTGGCTTCTCATTGGATGCTGCTCTCAACAACGTGCCCTCCGACGCTGTCGATGTTAATGTGCGTGACATAAACATCTCCAGAGATTCTGTGCTAAAGGCGCTCAAGCAGGTCCAACCCATCCTACAACCCTGGACCTGATGGTTTTCCGACCGCAGTTCTTGCCAAATGTAGCGAAGTTTTGGCCGGACCTCTGGCTCGTATCTTCACACTCTCGCTCAATCAGCGTATGTTTCCAGAAGCATGGAAATCGTCCTACATGTTTCCTGTGCATAAAAAGGGGGATAAGAGCTTAGTGGAAAACTACCGTGGTATTACTACTTACTTTGCCTGCAGGTGCTAAGGTTTTTGAAGTCGTCGTCCAAGAACTCGCTCTTGAACTGTTGCCGCTCGCTGATATCAACACGCCAACACGGGTTCTTCCCTCGCCGCAGTGTGACCACTAATTTGTGTGGAGTTTTGTATCTCACTGCCATGCTGCATTCGCTTCGGGAGCCCAGATGGATGTCATCTATACCGACCTTAAGGCTGCCTGTTGATCGGGTGAATCATCGCTTGCTGTTGGCGAAGCTTGCTCGTCTTGGATTCTCTACCCCTTTAGTTGAGTGGTTCGAATCTTATCTCACCAATCGTCGATATCGCGTGAAAGTTGAATGTATGACATCTAGGGAATTTCGTGAGTTGTTCAGGCGTGCCACAGGGTAGTAACCTTGGACCTTTGCTGTTTTTCTCTATTTTTCAATGACGTTACTACTGTAGTAGGGAATCTGAATGTTTATTGTATGCGGACGATCTTAGACTTTTTTTTCCTGTGAGGTTTTTTGGTGATTGTCTTGTCCTGCAAGCATCGATCGACTCTTTTTCTGACTGGTGTCTGATACGACCTACAAATTTCTGTTGATAAATGTTTGTCCATGTCGTTTCATCGTTCTAATTGTCCAATAGTGTTTAACTACTGCATCTCCGACAAATTACAACGACACAGTGCAGTAAAAGACTTAGGAGTTACCCTTGAACCGTAAACTTGACTTTCATGTGCACCATAAACGAAATTATTGATAGAGCGAACAGAATGCTAGGATTTATACGCAGGCAGTCGAGAGAATTCTCGACCAACATTGTCCTTGTCGCACTCTACAAATCACTAGTCAGATCCATCTTAGAATACTCCTCAGTAGTTTGGTGCCCATCGTCGTCGTTATGGTCGAATAAGATTGAGTCAGTGCAGAAAAATTCACCGTTGGTCTTACGGTTCACACCCTGGCGTAACGTAGCAGCAAGACCTAGTTATCATGCCCGGTGTTTAATTTTTGGACTCGAGTCTCTCGCTACTCGTCGCGAAACGGCGCAAATCTTGTTTATGAAAAAATCATCCTAGGAGAGATAGATTCACCGACCTTTTAGCTAGAGTTAATTTCCACGTACCTGCTCGTATTTTAAGAAACTTTAGGCTACTAAGAGTTGACCAAACTAGACGTGCATATAGCGATAATGAACCTCTGACTGCGATGGCTTTTAGATTTAATGCACATTATGACTCTTTTGACTGGAATTCCCTAAGTGACCTGTTTTGTCTCTTGCTGTGTACTCTGTTTATTATTTTTTGTGCTGATGTTACATTGTACCGTGATGCTTTATGTTATTATAAGTTTAGTTTTAATAAGATCAGTGATAAGGCCAATGATGGCCAATCACTTAACATTTACAAATAAACAAATAACAAATAAACATCAAAAGTGTCTCCAATGTACTTCGGACAACCAAAAAAGATGTTCCCGCTGCATCAAAAGTGTCTCCACTGTACTGTCGGTCCACCAAAGATGTTCCCGCTGCCTCAAAGTGTCTCCAATGTACTTTGGACCACCAAAAAAGATGTTCCCGCTGCATCAAAAGTGTCTCCAATGTACTTCGGACCACCACAAAAAGATGTTCCGCTGCATCAAAAGTGTCTCCAATGTACTTCGGACCACTAAAAATTGTTCTCGCTGCATCCAAAGTGTCTCCAATGTACTTCGGACCACCAAAAAAGATGTTCCCGCCAGCTGCATAACACGTGGTCTCCACTGTACTTCGGACCACCAAAAAAGATGTTCTCGCTGCATCAAACGTGTCTCCATGTACTTCGTATCACCAAAAAGATGTTCCCGCTGCATCAAAAGTGTCTCCATGTACTTCGGACCACCAAGAAAGATGTTCCCGCTGCATAAGAAGCGTCTCCAATGTACTTTGGACCACCAAAAAAGATGTTCCCGCTGCATTAGAAGTGTCTCCAATGTACTTCGGACCACCAAAAAGATGTTCCCGCTACATCAAAAGTGTCTCCAATGTACTTCGGACCACCAAAAAAGATGTTCCCGCTGCATCAGAAGTGTCTCCAATGTACTTCGTACCACCTAAACAGATGTTCCAACTACATCATTATAAGTTTGACGTTTAACGTAAAAGTCGCATTCGCATTTCGCTCTGTATATTTTCTTGAAAATCGCGCTGTTTATCACACTATTTTCCGGGTTCTGTATAATCACAGTATTTAAGAACACCGTTCCATTATCGTTCAATAGTGCGTTTATCTCTGCTGACCAAAAATTCGCGTAAATTTCGTTTTTCGGATCGCATCTGAGTTCGCGCGTCCTAACCGCCATCGCTCTTGTTGCTGCAACGAAAACCTGCACCGCTCCCGTATAATGGCCCGTATTTGCAACGCCTGCACTATGGAAATTGTGGAGGCATCTATCAGCTGCTGCCTGTGCGACTCTCCATTTCACCAGCGCTGCACTTCGGTCCTGCTGATCTGTTCCTGCGCATTGCGGAATATAAACAATTACACTGGTGCTGTATTGGCTGCAACAACGTATTTATGAATCCGCGCACCAAGTTCGTAAAAGACGCAGCCATGCAATCTGGCTTCCAGGCGGCAATTAAACAGTAGCCGAGAGCATCAAGACCGTTATGGAGCCATTGACTAACGAAATCAAAACTGGGTTTGCACGGATGAGCCAACTTGATCTAAAAACTCCACGTAGCAGTCACCCTCCCGCAAAAATTCGTCGCATAAATCGGTCAAAACGTTGTTCTCGGAAGTCGCTACTGACAACTGTACTTTGTTTAAATTTGGCGCCAGACCCATCAACACCCAAAACAATAACAACCAGAACCAAAATAATAAGCCGATCGATGATATGTATCGCAAAAATCGAGCTCCACCCATGATCACAGGCACAAACAAAGATACAACTACATTTCCGATCAAAATAGTCCCCGCTCAGTCTACGGTGCAGAAGTGGCGCATTGTATATTTCCCGGCTCGCTCCAGATACATCCAGTGACCAAATAGTGCAAATGGTCAAACATGCTTTGTCCATTGAGGATGTCACTGCATATTGCCTTATACGACAAGGCACAAACACAGCAACACTCTCATTTCTATCATTTAAGGTGTTAGTGCCTCTTACTCAACGTGAAAGGGCTCTTTCCCCCGATACTTGGCCGCTTGGTCTATCGGTGCGTGAATTTGTCGACTACCGAGCTCAACAACCAGGTGCAAATTTTCGTCTACCGCCAATGAGACTTTCAACACCCAAAACCCTATCTACAGCGCAGGATATTCGATCACCACAGCTGTTGGATCACACAATACTTTCAGCACACACTCCAGCACTTCACCCACACCGCAAACCCACTAATTATCAACACCGATAAACAATTCACACACATCACGCACACTCGCACGCTCGCTAATCAGCTGTACACCGCATATGAGCCAAATAACGCCGAAACAACTTTTGTTGATAATTTACGCACTCACCTGATGATTGTTCCTCCAACAACAACAACTTACCACCACTGAAGCAGTCTGTAGTAACGGCATCTCGTGTAGGCTACTTAACGATCGTGAACCCAACACTACGCAACTTCAGCAGCACTATTGCTACAGTACAGATCCTACACTCACACAAACGCACGACGGTCATGTCATTCCTGCAGGGGTTTCCTCCTTAAATAATACTGACGATTTGTTATTTTTATATCAAAATGTAAGAGGACTAAAAACTAAATGTCATGAGGTATTCGATTATGTTTCTACTACTCATTACGACGTCATTATCCTGACTGAAACATGGTTGGACTCCTCTATTAACTCGTCACAGTTGTTTCCGGACCATTATATCGTCTTCAGAAAGGACCGTAATGACAGAAATAGTAGGAAAACCAAAGGTGGTGGGGGTTCTCATAGCTGTCGCCTCACATTTGCGAGTACTCTTATGTTCTACATCAGACACTGTCGAGCAACTTTGGTTAAAGATTTACAGCATTAAGAAAACGTATGTTATCGGCGCAATGTATGTTCCTCCTGACATGACATAACACGTCGGTTATTCACACAATCTGTTCAACTATTGACGACGTAGCGTGTAAAGCTAATGAAATGTGTTTGTTATTCGGGGACTTCAATTTGTCAAACCTGAATTGGATACCCGATGAAACAAATCCACTTATGCTCCAAGTTGACTACGAATGCTCGAGGATCACGGACAACTGTCGCCTTCTTCTTGATTGTATGAATAGCAACGGACTATACCAGATTAACAAAATTCATAATGCGTCGAAAACTACCTCGATTTGATCTTTGTATGCGACGATACCCTGCAACAATGCTCTTCACCGGCAATAACACCCTTCCCCATAGTTGCTATTGATGGCTATCATCCGCCTATAGAGCTATGCCTGCCGAACGGCTTAGCCAAAGCAGAACATCACACAACATCACATCAAGAATCAGGCATGCTCGACTACAGTCGCACAAACTTCTTGATTCTAAATGATCTACTGCAATCCTCTGACTGGTCATTCCTTGATGGAAACCCGGACGTAAACCATGCACTCGATATGTTCAATCGGAAATTTACGGTACATTTATCTGCCTGCTGCCCTATAAAACGCCTACGACAGGGTCCACCGTGGGGTAATGCTCAATTACGCCGTTTAAAACGAAACAAATCTTCTGCTATCGGTTTTACCAAAACAGTGGAACACAACAATCGAGAATGCGGTTCATCGCAGCACACAATGTATATAGAAGCTATAATAGACAACTACACTCTCGTTTTTTAATTCGTATACAGTTCAGCTTAAGAAGAAAACCGAAAAAAATTTTAAGGTATGTCGACACAAAACGAAAAAACAGCTCCTTGCCAGCTATAGTTTCCTTTAATGGAACAACTTCGTGTACCAAAGAGGAAACCTGCAATTTATTTGCCGATCGTTTCATGAGTTCGTTTGCCACTGAAGCTCCTGGCTTCTCATTGGATGCTGCTCTCAACAACGTGCCCTCCGACGCTGTCGATGTTAATGTGCGTGACATAAACATCTCCAGAGATTCTGTGCTAAAGGCGCTCAAGCAGGTCAAACCATCCTACAACCCTGGACCTGATGGTTTTCCGACCGCAGTTCTTGCCAAATGTAGCGAAGTTTTGGCCGGACCTCTGGCTCGTATCTTCACACTCTCGCTCAATCAGCGTATGTTTCCAGAAGCATGGAAATCGTCCTACATGTTTCCTGTGCATAAAAAGGGGGATAAGAGCTTAGTGGAAAAACTACCGTGGTATTACTACTTTGCCTGCAGGTGCTAAGGTTTTTGAAGTCGTCGTCCAGAACTCGCTCTTGAACTGTTGCCGCTCGCTGATATCAACACGCCAACACGGGTTCTTCCCTCGCCGCAGTGTGACCACTAATTTGGTGGAGTTTGTATCTCACTGCCATGCTGCATTCGCTTCGGGAGCCCAGATGGATGTCATCTATACCGACCTTAAGGCTGCCTTTGATCGGGTGAATCATCGCTTGCTGTTGGCGAAGCTTGCTCGTCTTGGATTCTCTACCCCTTTAGTTGAGTGGTTCGAATCTTATCTCACACCAATCGTCGATATCGCGTGAAAGTTGAATGTATGACATCTAGGGAATTCGTGAGTTGTTCAGGCGTGCCACAGGGTAGTAACCTTGGACCTTTGCTGTTTTCTCTATTTTTCAATGACGTTACTACTGTAGTAAGGGAATCTGAATGTTTATTGTATGCGGACGATCTTAGACTTTTTTTTCCTGTGAGGTGTTTTTGGTGATTGTCTTGTCCTGCAAGCATCGATCGACTCTTTTTCTGACTGGTGTCTGAACTACGACCTACAATTTCTGTTGATAAATGTTTGTCCATGTCGTTTCATCGTTCTAATTGTCCAATAGTGTTTAACTACTGCATCTCCGGTACACAATTACAACGACACAGTGCAGTAAAAGACTTAGGAGTTACCCTTGACCGTAAACTTGACTTTCATGTGCACCATAACGAAATTATTGATAGAGCGAACAGAATGCTAGGATTTATACGCAGGCAGTCGAGAGAATTCTCCGACCAACATTGTCTTGTCGCACTCTACAAATCATAGTCAGATCCATCTTAGAATACTCCTCAGTAGTTTGGTGCCCATCGTCGTCGTTATGGTCGAATAAGATTGAGTCAGTGCAGAAAAAATTCACCCGTTTGGTCTTACGGTTCACACCCTGGCGTAACGTAGCAGCAAGACCTAGTTATCATGCCCGGTGTTTAATTTTTGGTCTCTCGCTACTCGTCGCGAAACGGCGCAAATCTTGTTTATGAAAAAAAATCATCCTAGGAGAGATAGATTCACCGGACCTTTTAGCTAGAGTTAATTTCCACGTACCTGCTCGTATTTTAAGAAACTTTAGGCTACTAAGAGTTGACCAAACTAGACGTGCATATAGCGATAATGAACCTCTGACTGCGATGGCTTTTAGATTTAATGCACATTATGACTCTTTTGACTGGAATTCCCTAAGTTGACCTGTTTCTCTTGCTGTGATACTCTGTGTTATTTATTTGTGCTGATGTTACATTGTACCGTGATGCTTTATGTTATTATAGTTTAGTTTATAAGATCAGTGATAAGGCCAATGATGGCCAATCACTTAACATTTACAAATAAACAAATAAACAATAAACATCAAAGTGTCTCCAATGTACTTCGGACAACCAAAAAAGATATTCCCGCTGCATCAAAAGTGTCTCCTGGGTACTTCGAACCAACAAAAAAGATGTTCCCGCTGCATAAGAAGTGTCTCCATTGTACTTCGGACCACCAAAAAAGATGTTCCCGCTGCATCAAAAGTGTCTCCAATGTACTTCGGACGACCAAAACAGATGTTTCTGCTGCATCAAAAGTGTCTCCAATGTACTTCGGACCTCCAAAAAAGATGTTCTCGCTGCATCAAAAGTGTCTCCAATGTACTTCGGGCCTCCAAAAAAGATGTTCTCGCTGCATCAAAAGTGTCTCCAATGTACTTCGTACCACCTAAACAGATGTTCCAACTACATCAAAAGTGTCTCCAATGTACTTCGGACAACCAAAAAAGATGTTCCCGCTGCATCAAAAGTGTCTCCAATGTACTTCGGACGACCAAAACAGATGTTTCTGCTGCATCAAAAGTGTCTCCAATGTACTTCGGGCCTCCAAAAAATATGTTCTCGCTGCATCAAAAGTGTCTCCAATGTACTTCGGACGACCAAAAGAGATGTTTCTACTGCATCAAAAGTGTCTCCAATGTACTTCGGACCTCCAAAAAAGATGTTCTCGCTGCATCAAAAGTGTCTCCATTGTACTTCGGACAACCAAAAAAGATGTTCCCGCTGCATCAAAAGTGTCTCCATTGTACTTCGGACCACCAAAAAAGATGTTCCCGCTGCATCAAAAGTGTCTCCAATGTACTTCGGACGACCAAAACAGATGTTCCTGCTGCATCAAAAGTGTCTGCAATGTACTCCGGGCCTCCAAAAAATATGTTCTCGCTGCATCAAAAGTGTCTCCAATGTACTTCGGACGACCAAAACAGATGTTTCTGCTGCATCAAAAGTGTCTCCAATGTACTTCGGGCCTCCAAAAAATATGTTCTCGCTGCATCAAAAGTGTCTCCAATGTACTTCGGACGACCAAAACAGATGTTTCTGCTGCATTAGAAGTGTCTCCAATGTACTTCGGACCTCCAAAAAAGATGTTCTCGCTGCATCAAAAGTGTCTCCAATGTACTTCGGGCCTCCAAAAAAGATGTTCTCGCTGCATCAAAAGTGTCTCCAATGTACTTCGTACCACCTAAACAGATGTTCCTACTACATCAAAAGTGTCTCCAATGTACTTCGGACAACCAAAAAAGATGTTCCCGCTGCATCAAAAATGTCTCCATTGTACTTCGGACCACCAAAAAAGATGTTCCCGCTGCATCAAAAGTGTCTCCAATGTACTTCGGACGACCAAAACAGATGTTTCTGCTGCATAAAAAGTGTCTCCAATGTACTTCGTACCACCTAAACAGATGTTCCAACTACATCAAAAGTGTCTCCAATGTACTTCGGACCACCAAAAAGATGTTCCCGCTGCATCAAAAGTGTCTCCATTGTACTTCGGACCACCAAAAAAGATGTTCCCGCTGCATCAAAAGTGTCTCCAATGTACTTCGGACGACCAAAACAGATGTTCCCGCTGCATCAAAAGTGTCTCCATTGTACTTCGAACCACCAAAAAAGATGTCCTCGCTGCATCAAAAGTGTCTCCAATGTACTTCGGACCACCAAAAAAGATGTTCCCGCTGCATCAAAAGTGTCTCCAATGTACTTCGGACGACCAAAACAGATGTTTCTGCTGCATCAAAAGTGTCTCCAATGTACTTCGGACCTCCAAAAAAGATGTTCTCGCTGCATCAAAAGTGTCTCCAATGTACTTCGGACCTCCAAAAAAGATGTTCTCGGTGCATCAAAAGTGTCTCCAATGTACTTCGGACGACCAAAAAACTTGTTCCGGCTGCATCAAAAGTGTCTCCAATATACTTCGAACCACCAAAAAAGATGTTCTCGCTGCATCAGAAGTGTCTCCAATGTATTTTGGACCACCAAAAAGATGTTCCCGCTGTATTAAAATTGTCTTAAATGTTCTTCGAAACACCAAAAAAGATGTTCTCGCTGCATCAAAGTGTCTCCAATGTACTTCGGACGACCAAAATAGATGTTCCTGCTGCATCAAAAGTGTTTCCAATGTACTTTGGACCACCATAAAAGATGTTCCCGCTGCATCAAAAGTGTCTCCATTGTACTTCGAACCACCAAAAAAGATGTTCTCGCTGCATCAGAAGTGTCTCCAATGTACTTTGGACCACCAAAAAAGGATGTTCCCGCTGCATCAAAAGTGTCTCCAATGTACATCGAACCACCAAAAAAGATGTTCACGCTGCATAAGAAGCGTCTCCAATGTGCTTTGGTCCACCAAAAAAGATGTTCCTGCTGCATCAAAAGTGTTTGCAAAGTACTTCGGACCACCAAAAAAGATGTTCTCGCTGCATCAAAAGTGTCTCCAATGTACTTCGGACGACCAAAACAGATGTTCCTGCTGCATCAAAAGTGTCTCCAATGTACTTCGGACCACCAAAAAACTTGTTCCTGCTGCATAAAAGTGTCTCCAATGTACTTTGGACCACCAAAAAAGATGTTCCCGCTGCATCAAAAGTGTTTCAAAAGTACTTCGGACCACCAAAAAAATAGTTCCCACTGCATCAAAAGTATCTCCAATGTACTTCGGACGACCGAAATAGATGTTCCTGCTGCATCAAAAGTGTTTCCAATGTACTTTGGACCACCATAAAAGATGTTCCCGCTGCATCAAAAGTGTCTCCATTGTACTTCGGACCACCAAAAAAGATGTTCACGCTGCATCAAAAGTGTCTCCAATGTACTTCGGACCACCAAAAAAGATGTTCTCGCTGCATCAAAAGTGTCTCCATTGTACTTCGGACCACCAAAAAAGATGTTCCGGCTGCATCAAAAGTGTCTCCAATATACTTCGAACCACCAAAAAAGATGTTCTCGCTGCATCAGAAGTGTCTCCAATGTATTTTGGACCACCAAAAAAGATGTTCCCGCTGTATTAAAATTGTCTTAAATGTTCTTCGAAACACCAAAAAAGATGTTCTCGCTGCATCAAAAGTGTCTCCAATGTACTTCGGACGACCGAAATAGATGTTCCTGCTGCATCAAAAGTGTTTCCAATGTACTTTGGACCACCATAAAGATGTTCCCGCTGCATCAAAAGTGTCTCCATTGTACTTCGGACCACCAAAAAAGATGTTCTCGGTGCATCAAAAGTGTCTCCAATGTACTTCGGACGACCAAAAAACTTGTTCCGGCTGCATCAACAGTGTCTCCAATATACTTCGAACCACCAAAAAAGATGTTCCCGCTGTATTAAAATTGTCTTAAATGTTCTTCGAAACACCAAAAAAGATGTTCTCGCTGCATCAAAAGTGTCTCCAATGTACTTCGGACGACCAAAAAAGATGTTCCTGCTGCATCAAAAGTGTCTCCAATGTACTATGGACCACCAAAAACAATGTTTCCGCTGCATCAGAAGTGTCTCCAATGTACATCGAACCACCAAAAAAGATGTTCACGCTGCATAAGAAGCGTCTCCAATGTGCTTTGGTCCACCAAAAAAGATGTTCCTGCTGCATCAAAAGTGTTTGCAATGTACTTCGGACCACCAAAAAAGATGTTCTCGCTGCATCAAAAGTGTCTCCAATGTACTTCGGACGACCAAAACAGATGTTCCTGCTGCATCAAAAGTGTCTCCAATGTACTTCGGACCACCAAAAAACTTGTTCCTGCTGCATTAAAAGTGTCTCCAATGTACTTTGGACCACCAAAAAAGATGTTCCCGCTGCATCAAAAGTGTTTCAAAAGTACTTCGGACCACCAAAAAAATAGTTCCCACTGCATCAAAAGTATCTCCAATGTACTTCGGACCACCAAAAAAGATATTCTCGCTGCATCAAAAGTGTCTCCAATGTACTTTGGACCACCAAAAAAATGTTCACGCTGCATCAGAAGTGTCTCCAATGTACTTCGGACCTCCAAAAAACTTGTTCCTGCTGCATCAGAAGTGTCTCCAATGTACTTTGGACCACCAAAAAAGATGCTCCCGCTGTATTAAAAGTGTCTTAAATGTTCTTCGAAACACCAAAAAAGATCCGTCCGAGGTCGTCCGAAGTACATTGGAGACACTTTTGATGCAGCGAGAACATCTTTTTTGGAGGTCCGAAGTACATTGGAGACACTTTTGATGCACCGAGAACATCTTTTTTGGAGGTCCGAAGTACATTGGAGACACTTCTGATGCAGCGTGAACATTTTTTTGGTGGTCCAAAGTACATTGGAGACACTTTTGATGCAGCGAGAACATCTTTTTTGGAGGTCCGAAGTACATTGGAGACACTTTTGATGCAGCGGGAACATCTTTTTTGGTAGTCCGAAGTAAATTGGAGACACTTTTGATTCAGTAGGAACATTTTTTTGGTGGTCCGAAGTACATTGGAGACACTTCTAATGCTATGGGAACATCTTTTTTGGTGGTCCAAAGTACATTGGAGACACTTCTGATGCAGCGGGAACATCTTTTTTGGAGGTCCGAAGTACATTGGAGACACTTTTGATGCAGCGGGAACATCTGTTTTGCTGGTCCAAAGTACATTGGAGACACTTTTGATGCAGCGAGAACATCTTTTTTGGAGGTCCGAAGTACATTGGAGACACTTTTGATGCACCGAGAACATCTTTTTTGGAGGTCCGAAGTACATTGGAGACACTTCTGATGCAGCGTGAACATTTTTTTGGTGGTCCAAAGTACATTGGAGACACTTTTGATGCAGCGAGAACATCTTTTTTGGAGGTCCGAAGTACATTGGAGACACTTTTGATGCAGCGAGAACATCTTTTTTGGAGGTCCGAAGTACATTGGAGACACTTTTGATGCACCGAGAACATCTTTTTTGGAGGTCCGAAGTACATTGGAGACACTTCTGATGCAGCGTGAACATTTTTTTGGTGGTCCAAAGTACATTGGAGACACTTTTGATGCAGCGAGAACATCTTTTTTGGAGGTCCGAAGTACATTGGAGACACTTTTAATACAGCGGGAGCATCTTTTTTGGTGGTCCAAAGTACATTGGAGACACTTTTGAGGCAGCGGGAACATCTCTTTTGGTGGTCCATAGTACATTGGTGACACATTTGATGCAGCGAGAACATCTTTTTTGGAGGTCCGAAGTACATTGGAGACACTTTTGATGCAGCGAGAACATCTTTTTTGGTGGTCCGAAGTACATTGGAGACACTTCTATTGCAGCGGGAATATCTTTTTTGGTAGTCCGAAGTACATTGGAGACACTTCTTATGCAGCGGGAACATCTTTTTTGGTGGTCCGAAGTACATTGGAGACACTTCTATTGCAGCGGGAATATCTTTTTTGGTAGTCCGAAGTACATTGGAGACACTTTTGATGCAGCGGGAACATCTTTTTTGGTGGTCCGAAGTACATTGGAGACACTTCTTATGCAGCGGGAACATCTTTTTTGGTGGTCCGAAGTACATTGGAGACACTTCTATTGCAGCGGGAATATCTTTTTTGGTAGTCCGAAGTACATTGGAGACACTTCTTATGCAGCGGGAACATCTTTTTTGGTGGTCCGAAGTACATTGGAGACACTTTTGATGCAGCAGGAACATTTGTTTGGGTGATCTGAAGTACATTGAAGACACTTTTGATGCAGCGGGAACATCTTTTTTGGTGGTCCGAAGTACATTGGAGACACTTCTCATGAAGCGGGAACATCTTTTTTGGTGGTCCGAAGTACATTGGAGACACTTTTGATGCAGCGGGAACATCTTTTTTTGGTGGTCCGAAGTACATTGGAGACACTTTAGATGCAGCCGGAACAAGTTTTTTGGTCGTCCGAAGTACATTGGAGACACTTTTTCTGCAGCAGGAACATTTGTTTTGGTAGTCCGCAGTACATTGGAGACACTTTTGATGCAGCGAGAACATCTTTTTTGGAGGTCCGAAGTACATTGGAGACACTTTTGATGCACCGAGAACATCTTTTTTGGAGGTCCGAAGTACATTGGAGACACTTCTGATGCAGCGAGAACATTTTTTTGGTGGTCCGAAGTACATTGGAGACACTTTTGATGCAGCGAGAACATCTTTTTTGGTGGTCCGAAGTACATTGGAGACACTTTTGATGCAGCGAGAACATCTTTTTTGGTGGTCCGAAGTACATTGGAGACACTTCTCATGAAGCGGGAACATCTTTTTTGGTGGTCCGAAGTACATTGGAGACACTTTTGATGCAGCGGGAACATCTTTTTTGGTGGTCCGAAGTACATTGGAGACACTTCTATTGCAGCGGGAATATCTTTTTTGGTAGTCCGAAGTACATTGGAGACACTTTTGATGCAGCGGGAACATCTTTTTTGGTGGTCCGAAGTACATTGGAGACACTTCTTATGCAGCGGGAACATCTTTTTTGGTGGTCCGAAGTACATTGGAGACACTTCTATTGCAGCGGGAATATCTTTTTTGGTAGTCCGAAGTACATTGGAGACACTTCTTATGCAGCGGGAACATCTTTTTTGGTGGTCCGAAGTACATTGGAGACACTTTTGATGCAGCGGGAACATCTTTTTTGGTGGTCCGAAGTACATTGGAGACACTTCTCATGAAGCGGGAACATCTTTTTTGGTGGTCCGAAGTACATTGGAGACACTTTTGATGCAGCGGGAACATCTTTTTTGGTGGTCCGAAGTACATTGGAAACACTTCTATTGCAGCGAGAATATCTTTTTTGGTAGTCCGAAGTACATTGGAGACACTTTTGATGCAGCGGGAACATCTTTTTGGTGGTCCGAAGTACATTGGAGACACTTTTGATGCAGCGGGAACATCTTTTTTGGTGGTCCGAAGTACATTGGAGACACTTCTATTGCAGCGAGAATATCTTTTTTGGTGGTCCGAAGTACATTGGAGACACTTTTGATGCAGCGGGAACATCTTTTTTGGTGGTCCGAAGTACATTGGAGACACTTTTGATGCAGCGGGAACATCTTTTTTGGTGGTCCGAAGTACATTGGAGACACTTCTATTGCAGCGAGAATATCTTTTTTGGTAGTCCGAAGTACATTGGAGACACTTTTGATGCAGCGGGAACATCTTTTTTGGTGGTCCGAAGTACATTGGAGACACTTTTGATGCAGCGGGAACATCTTTTTTGGTAGTCCGAAGTACATTGGAGACACTTTTGATGCAGCGGAAACATCTTTTATGGTGGTCCGAAGTACATTGGAGACACTTTTGATGCAGCGGGAACATCTTTTTTGGTGGTTCGAAGTACCTAGGAGACACTTCTAATTCAGCGGGAACATCTTTTTTGGTTGTTCGAAGTACATTCGAGACACTTTTGATGCAGCGGAAACATCTTTTATGGTGGTCCGAAGTACATTGGAGACACTTTTGATGCAGCGGAAACATCTTTTTTGGTGGTCCGAAGTACAGTCGAGACACTTTTGATGCAGCAAGAACATCTTTTTGGTGGTCCGAAGTACATTGGAGACACTTTTGATGCAGCGGGAACATCTTTTTTGGTGGTCCGAAGTACATTGGAGATACTTTTGATGCAGTTGGAGCATCTTATTTGGTGGTCCGAAGTGCATTGGAGACTCTTTTAAAGCTGCGCGAACATCTTTTTTGGTGGTCCGAAGTACATTCGAGACACTTTTGATGCAGCGGGAACATCTTTTTTGGTGGTTCGAAGTACCTAGGAGACACTTCTATTCAGCGGGAACATCTTTTTTGGTTGTTCGAAGTACCTAGGAGACACTTTTGATGCAGCGGAAACATCTTTTTTGGTGGTCCGAAGTACATTGGAGACACTTTTGATGCAGCGGAACATCTTTTTTGTTGGTCCGAAGTACATTCGAGACACTTTTGATGCAGCGGGAACATCTTGTTTGGTGGTCCGAAGTACATTCGAGACACTTTTGATGCAGCGTGAACATCTTTTTTGGTGGTCCGAAGTACAGTCGAAACACTTTTGATGCAGCGAGAACATCTTTTTTGGTGGTCCGAAGTACATTGGAGACACTTTTGATGCAGCGGGAACATCTTTTTTGGTGGTCCGAAGTACATTGGAGATACTTTTGATGCAGTTGGAGCATCTAATTTGGTGGTCCGAAGTGCATTGGAGACTCTTTTAAAGCAGCGCGAACATCTTTTTTGGTGGTCCGAAGTACATTCGAGACACTTTTGATGCAGCGGGAACATCTTTTTTGGTGGTTCGAAGTACCTAGGAGACACTTCTAATTCAGCGGGAACATCTTTTTTGGTTGTTCGAAGTACCTAGGAGACACTTTTGATGCAGCGGAAACATCTTTTTTGGTAGTCCGAAGTACATTGGAGACACTTTTGATGCAGCGGGAACATCTTTTTTGTTGGTCCGAAGTACATTCGAGACACTTTTGATGCAGCGGGAACATCTTGTTTGGTGGTCCGAAGTACATTCGAGACACTTTTGATGCAGCGGGAACATCTTTTTTGGTGGTCCAAAGTACATTGGAGACACTTCTAATGCAGCAAGAACATCTTTTTTGGTGGTCCGAAGTACATTGGAGATACTTTTGATGCAGTTGGAGCATCTTATTTGGTGGTCCGAAGTGCATTTGAGACTCTTTTAAAGCAGCGCGAACATCTTTTTTGGTGGTGCGAAGAACATAGGAGACACTTTTGATGCAGCGGAAACATCTTTTTTGGTTGTTCGAAGTACCTAGGAGACACTTTTGATGCAGCGGAAACATCTTTTTTGGTGGTCCGAAGTACAGTCGAGACACTTTTGATGCAGCAAGAACATCTTTTTTGGTGGTCCGAAGTACATTGGAGACACTTTTGATGCAGCGGGAACATCTTTTTTGGTGGTCCGAAGTACATTGGAGATACTTTTGATGCAGTTGGAGCATTTTATTTGGTGGTCCGAAGTGCATTGGAGACTCTTTAAAGCTGCGCGAACATCTTTTTTGGTGGTCCGAAGTACATTCGAGACACTTTTGATGCAGCGGGAACATCTTTTTGGTGGTTCGAAGTACCTAGGAGACACTCTAATTCAGCGGGAACATCTTTTTTGTTGTTCGAAGTACCTAGGAGACACTTTTGATGCAGCGGAAACATCTTTTTTGGTGGTCCGAAGTACATTGGAGACACTTTTGATGCAGCGGGAACATCTTTTTTGTTGGTCCGAAGTACATTCGAGACACTTTTGATGCAGCGGGAACATCTTGTTTGGTGGTCCGAAGTACATTCGAGACACTTTTGATGCAGCGTGAACATCTTTTTTGGTGGTCCGAAGTACAGTCGAAACACTTTTGATGCAGCGAGAACATCTTTTTTGGTGGTCCGAAGTACATTGGAGACACTTTTGATGCTGCGGGAACATCTTTTTTGGTGGTCCGAAGTACATTGGAGATACTTTTGATGCAGTTGGAGCATCTAATTTGGTGGTCCGAAGTGCATTGGAGACTCTTTTAAAGCAGCGCGAACATCTTTTTTGGTGGTCCGAAGTACATTCGAGACACTTTTGATGCAGCGGGAACATCTTTTTTGGTGGTTCGAAGTACCTAGGAGACACTTCTAATTCAGCGGGAACATCTTTTTTGGTTGTTCGAAGTACCTAGGAGACACTTTTGATGCAGCGGAAACATCTTTTATGGTGGTCCGAAGTACATTCGAGACACTTTTGATGCAGCGAGAACATCTTTTTTGGTGGTCCGAAGTACATTGGAGATACTTTTGATGCAGCAGAAACATTGTTTTTGGTGGTCCAAAGTATATTGGAGACACTTCTGATGCAGCGGAAACATTGTTTTTGGTGGTCCCAAGTACCTAGGAGACACTTTTGATGCAGCGGAAACATCTTTTATGGTGGTCCGAAGTACATTCGAGACACTTTTGATGCAGCGTGAACATCTTTTTTGGTGGTCCGAAGTACATTGGAGATACTTTTGATGCAGCGGAAACATCGTTTTTGGTGGTCCGAAGTACCTAGGAGACACTTTTGATGCAGTGCGATTATCTTTTTTGGTGGTCCGAAGTACCTAGGAGACACTTTTGATGCAGCGGAAACATCTTTTATGGTGGTCCGAAGTACATTCGAGACACTTTTGATGCAGCGTGAACATCTTTTTTGGTGGTCCGAAGTACATTGGAGATACTTTTGATGCAGCGGAAACTTTGTTTTTGGTGGTCCAAAGTATATTGGAGACACTTCTGATGCAGCGGAAACATTGTTTTTGGTGGTCCCAAGTACCTAGGAGACACTTTTGATGCAGCGGAAACATCTTTTATGGTGGTCCGAAGTACATTCGAGACACTTTTGATGCAGCGAGAACATCTATTTTGGTGGTCCGAAGTACATTGGAGATACTTCTGATGCAGCGGAAACATTGTTTTTGGTGGTCCGAAGTACCTATGAGACACTTTTGATGCAGTGCGATTATCTTTTTTGGTGGTCCGAAGTACATTGGAGACACTTTTGATGCAGCGGGAACATCTTTTTTGGTGGTCCAAAGTACATTGGAGACACTTATGATGCAGCGGGAACATCTATTTTGGTGGTCCGAAGTACATTGGAGATACTTTTGATGCAGTTGGAGCATCTTATTTGGTGGTCCGAAGTGCATTGGAGACTCTTTTAAAGCAGCGCGAACATCTTTTTTGGTGGTCCGAAGTACATTCGAGACACTTTTGAAGCGGCGGGAACATCTTTTTTGATGGTTCGAAGTACCTAGGAGACACTTCTAATGCAGCGGGAACATCTTTTTTGGTTGTTCGAAGTAGCTAGGAGACACTTTTGATGCAGCGGGAACATCTTTTTTGGTGGTCCAAAGTACATTGGAGATACTTTTGATGCAGCGGGAACATCTTTTTTGGTGGTCCGAAGTACCTAGGAGACACTTTTGATGCAGTGCGAACATCTTTTTTGGTGGTCCGAAGTGCATTGGAGACTCTTTTAAAGCAGCGCGAACATCTTTTTTGGTGGTCCGAAGTACATTCGAGACACTTTTGATGCAGCGGGAACATCTTGTTTGGTGGTCCAAAGTACATTGGAGACACTTTTGAGGCAGCGTGAACATCTTTTTTGGTGGTCCGAAGTACCTAGGAGACACTTTTGATGCAGTGCGAACATCTTTTTTGGTGGTCCGAAGTGCATTGGAGACTCTTTTAAAGCAGCGCGAACATCTTTTTCGGTGGTCCAAAGTACATTGGAGACGCTTTTGTTGCAGCGAGAACATCTTTTTTGGTGGTTCGAAGTACGTAGGAGACACTTCTAATGCAGCGGGAACATCTTTTTTGGTTGTTCGAAGTACCTAGGAGACACTTTTGATGCAGCGGAAACATCTTTTATGGTGGTCCGAAGTACATTCGAGACACTTTTGATGCAGTGCGATTATCTTTTTTGGTGGTCCGAAGTACCTAGGAGACACTTTTGATGCAGCGGGAACATCATTTTTAGTGGTCAGGAGTACATTGGAGACACTTTTGATGCAGCGGGAACATCTTTTTTGGTGGTTCGAAGTACGTTGGAGCCACTTTTGATGCAGCGGGAACATCTTTTTTGATGGTCCGAAGTACCTAGGAGACACTTTTGATGCAGCGGGAACATCTTTTTTGGTGGTCCGAAGTACCTAGGAGACACTTTTGATGCAGCGGGAACATCATTTTTAGTGGTCAGGAGTACATTGGAAACACTTTTGATGCAGCGGAAACATCTTTTTTGGTGGTCCGAAGTTCATTGGAAACACTTTTGATGCAGCGGGAACATCTTTTGTGGTGGTCCGAAGTACATTGAAAACACTTTTGATGCAGCGGAAACATCTTTTTTGGTGGTCCGAAGTACATTTGAGACACTTTTGATGCAGGGGGAACATCTTTTTTGGTGGTCCGAAGTACATTGGAGACACTTTTGATGCAGCGGAAACATCTTTTATGGTGGTCCGAAGTACATTCGAGACACTTTTGATGCAGCGGAAACATCTTTTTTGGTGGTCCGAAGTACATTCGAGATACTTTTGATGCAGCGGAAACATCTTTTTTAGTGGTCCAAAGTACATTGGAGACACTTTTGATGCAGCGAGAACATCTTTTTTGGTGGTCCGAAGTACATTGGAGACACTTTTGATGCAGCGGGAACATCTATTTTGGTGGTCCGAAGTACATTGGAGATACCTTTTTTGCAGTTGGAGCATCTTATTTGGTGGTCCGAAGTGCATTGGAGACTCTTTTAAAGCAGCGAGAACATCTTTTTTGGTGGTCCGAAGTACATTGGAGACACTTCTAAAGCAGCGAGAACATCTTTTTTGGTGGTCCTAAGAACATTGGAGATACTTTTGATGAAGCGGGAACATCTTTTTTGGTGGTCCGAAGTACATTGGAGATACTTTTGATGAAGCGGGAACATCTTTTTTAGTGGTCCAAAGTACATTGGAGACACTTTTGATGCAGCGGGAACATCTTTTTTGGTGGTCCAAAGTACATTGGAGACACTTATGATGCAGCGGGAACATCTATTTTGGTGGTCCGAAGTACATTGGAGATACCTTTTTTGCAGTTGGAGCATCTTATTTGGTGGTCCGAAGTGCATTGGAGACTCTTTTAAAGCAGCGAGAACATCTTTTTTGGTGGTCCGAAGTACATTGGAGACACTTCTAAAGCAGCGAGAACATCTTTTGGTGGTCCGAAGTACATTGGAGACACTTTTGATGCAGCGGGAACATCTTTTTTGGTGGTCCTAAGAACATTGGAGATACTTTTGATGAAGCGGGAACATCTTTTTTAGTGGTCCAAAGTACATTGGAGACACTTTTGATGCAGCGAGAACATCTTTTTTGGTGGTCCGAAGTACATTGGAGACACTTCTAAAGCAGCGAGAACATCTTTTTGGTGGTCCGAAGTACATTGGAGACACTTTTGATGCAGCGGAACATCTTTTTTGGTGGTCCTAAGAACATTGGAGATACTTTTGATGAAGCGGGAACATCTTTTTTGGTGGTCCGAAGTACATTGGAGATACTTTTGATGAAGCGGGAACATCTTTTTAGTGGTCCAAAGTACATTGGAGACACTTTTGATGCAGCGGGAACATCTTTTTTGGTGGTCCAAAGTACATTGGAGACACTTATGATGCAGCGGGAACATCTATTTTGGTGGTCCGAAGTACATTGGAGATACCTTTTTTGCAGTTGGAGCATCTTATTTGGTGGTCCGAAGTGCATTGGAGACTCTTTTAAAGCAGCGAGAACATCTTTTTTGGTGGTCCGAAGTACATTGGAGACACTTCTAAAGCAGCGAGAACATCTTTTTTGGTGGTCCGAAGTACATTGGAGACACTTTTGATGCAGCGGGAACATCTTTTTTGGTGGTCCTAAGAACATTGGAGATACTTTTGATGAAGCGGGAACATCTTTTTTGGTGGTCCGAAGTACATTGGAGACACTTTTGATTTTGTAGGAACATTTTTTTGGTGGTCCGAAGTACATTGGAGACTTTTTTGATGCAGCGGGAACTTTTTTTTTGGTGGTCCGAAGTACATTGGAGACACTTTTGATGCAGTTGGAAACTCTTTTTTAGTGGTCCGAAGTACATTGGAGATACTTTTGATGCAGCGGGAACATGTTTTTTGGTGGTTCCGAAGTACATTGGAGACACTTTTGATGCAGCGGGAACATCTTGTCTGGTGGTCCGAAGTACATTGGAGACACTTTTGATGCAGCGGGAACATCTTTTTTGGTGGTCCTAAGAACATTGGAGATACTTTTTATGCAGTGGGAACATCTTTTCTGGTGGTCCGAAGTACATTGGAGATACTTTTGATGCAGCGGGAACATCTTTTCTGGTGGTCCGAAGTACATTGGAGACACTTTTGATGCAGCGGGAACATCTTTTTTGGTGGTGCGAAGAACATAGGAGACACTTTTGATGTGGTGGGAACTTCTTTTATGGTGGTCCGAAGTACATTGGAGACACTTTTGATGCAGCGGGAACATCTTTTTCGGTGGTCCGAAATACATTGGAGACACTTTTGATGCAGCGAGAACATCTTTTTTGGTGGTCCAAATTAGATTGGAGACACTTTTGATGTGGTGGGAACATCTTTTCTGGTGGTCCGAAGTACATTGGAGATACTTTTGATGCAGCGGGAACATGTTTTTTGGTGGTTCCGAAGTACATTGGAGACACTTTTGATGCAGCGGAAACATCTTTTCTGGTGGTCCGAAGTACATTGGAGACACTTTGGATGCTGCGGGAACATCTTTTCTGGTGGTCCGAAGTACATTGGAGATACTTTTGATGCAGCGGGAACATCTTTTCTGGTGGTCCGAAGTACATTGGAGACACTTTTGATGCAGCGGGAACATCTTTTTTGGTGGTGCGAAGAACATAGGAGACACTTTTGATGTGGTGGGAACTTCTTTTATGGTGGTCCGAAGTACATTGGAGACACTTTTGATTCAGTAGGAACTTTTTTTTTGGTGGTCCGAAGTAAATTGGAGACACTTTTAATGCAGCGGGAACATCTTTTTTGGTGGTCCGAAGTACATTGGAGACACTTTTGATTCAGTAGGAACATTTTTTTGGTGGTCCGAAGTACATTGGAGACACTTTTGATGCAGCGGGAACATCTTTTTTGGTGGTTCGAAGTACATTGGAGACACTTTTGATGCAGCAAGAACATCTTTTTTGGTGGTCCGAAGTACATTGGAGACACTTTTGATGCAGCAAGAACATCTTTTTGGTGGTCCGAAGTACATTGGAGACACTTATGATGCAGCGGGAACATCTTTTTTGGTGGTCCGAAGAACGTTGGAGACACTTTTGATGCAGCGGGAACATCTTTTTTGGTGGTCCGAAGTACATTGGAGACACTTTTTATGCAGCGGGAACATGTTTTTGGTGGTCCGAAGTACATTGGAGACACTTTTGATGCAGCGGGAACATCTTTTTTGGTGGTTCGAAGTACATTGGAGACACTTTTGATGCAGCGGGAACATCTTTTTTGGTGGTCCGAAGTACATTGGAGACACTTTTGATTCAGTAGGAACTTTTTTTTTTGGTGGTCCGAAGTACATTGGAGACACTTTTAATGCAGCGGGAACATCTTTTTTGGTGGTCCGAAGTACATTGGAGACACTTTTGATTCAGTAGGAACATTTTTTGGTGGTCCGAAGTACATTGGAGACACTTTTGATGCAGCGGGAACATCTTTTTTGGTGGTTCGAAGTACATTGGAGACACTTCTTATGCAGCAAGAACATCTTTTTTGGTGGTCCGAAGTACATTGCAGACACTTTTGATGCAGCAAGAACATCTTTTTTGGTGGTCCGAAGTACGTTGGAGACACTTATGATGCAGCGAGAACATCTTTTTTGGTGGTCCGAAGAACGTTGGAGACACTTTTGATGCAGCGGGAACATCTTTTTTGGTGGTCCGAAGTACATTGGAGACACTATTGATTCAGTAGGAACTTTTTTTTTGGTGGTCCGAAGTACATTGGAGACACTTTTAATGCAGCGGGAACATCTTTTTTGGTGGTCCGAAGTACATTGGAGACACTTTGATGCAGCGGGAACATCTTTTTTGGTGGTCCGAAGTACATTGGAGACACTTTTGATGCAGCGGGAACATCTTTTTTGGTGGTTCGAAGTACATTGGAGACACTTCTTATGCAGCAAGAACATCTTTTTTGGTGGTCCGAAGAACGTTGGAGACACTTTTGAAGCAGCGGGAACATATTTTTTGGTGGTCCGAAGTACATTGGAGACACTTATGATGCAGCGGGAACATCTTTTTTGGTGGTCCGAAGAACGTTGGAGACACTTTTGATGCAGCGGGAACATCTTTTTGGTGGTCCGAAGTACATTGGAGACACTTTTTATGCAGCGGGAACATCTTTTTTGGTGGTCCGAAGTACATTGGAGACACTTTAATGCAGCGGGAACATCTTTTTTGGTGGTCCAAATTAGATTGGAGACACTTTGATGTGGTGGGAACATTTTTTGGTGGTTCGAAGTACATTAGAGACACTTTTGATGCAGCGGGAACATCTTTTTTGGTGGTCCGAAGTACATTGGAGACACTTTTGATGCAGCGGGAACATCTTTTTGGTGGTCCGAAGTACATTGGAGACACTTATGATGCAGCGGGAACATCTTTTTTGGTGGTCCGAAGAACGTTGGAGACACTTTTGATGCAGCGGAAACATCTTTTTTGGTGGTCCAAAGTACATTGGAGACACTTTTGATGCAGCGGGAACATCTTTTTTGGTGGTCCAAATTAGATTGGAGACACTTTTGATGTGGTGGGAACATCTTTTTTGGTGGTTCGAAGTACATTGGAGACACTTTTGATGCAGCGGGAACATCTTTTTGGTGATCCGAAATACATTGGAGATGCTTTTGATGCAGCGGGAACATCTTTTTTGGTGGTCCGAAGTACATTGGAGACACTTATGATGCAGCGAGAACATCTTTTTTGGTGGTCCGAAGAACGATGGAGACACTTTTGATGCAGCGGGAACATCTTTTTTGGTGGTCCGAAGTACATTGGAGACACTTTTGATGCAGCGGGAACATCTTTTTTGGTGGTCCGAAGTACATTGGAGACACTTCTGATGCAGCGGGAACATCTTTTTTGGTGGTCCGAAGTACATTGGAGACACTTTTGATGCAGCGGGAACATCTTTTTTGGTGGTCCAAATTAGATTGGAGACACTTTTGATGCAGCGGGAACATCTTTTTTGGTGGTCCAAAGTACATTGGAGATACTTTTGTTGCAGCGGGAACATGTTTTTTGGTGGTCCGAAGTACATTGGAGACACTTTTAATGCAGCGGGAACATCTTTTTTGGTGGTCCAAATTAGATTGGAGACACTTTTGATGTGGTGGGAACATCTTTTTTGGTGGTTCGAAGTACATTGGAGACACTTTTGATGCAGCGGGAACATCTTTTTTGGTGGTCCGAAGTACATTGGAGATACTTTTGATGCAGCGGGAACATCTTTTTTGGTGGTCCGAAGTACATTGGAGACACTTCTGATGCAGCGGGAACATCTTTTTTGGTGGTCCGAAGTACATTGGAGACACTTTTGATGTGGTGGGAACATCTTTTTTGGTGGTTCGAAGTACATTGGAGACACTTTTGATTCAGTAGGAACTTTTTTTTTTGGTGGTCCGAAGTACATTGGAGACACTTTTGATGCAGCAAGAACATCTTTTTTGGTGGTCCGAAGTACATTGGAGACACTTTTTATGCAGCGGGAACATCTTTTCTGGTGGTACGAAGTACATTGGAGACACTTTTGATGCAGCGGGAACATCTTTTCTGGTGGTCCGAAGTACATTGGAGATACTTTTGATGCAGCGGGAACATCTTTTTTGGTGGTCCAAATTAGATTGGAGACACTTTTGATGTGGTGGGAACATCTTTTTTGGTGGTTCGAAGTACATTGGAGACACTTCTTATGCAGCAAGAACATCTTTTTTGGTGGTCCGAAGTACATTGCAGACACTTTTGATGCAGCAAGAACATCTTTTTTGGTGGTCCGAAGTACATTGCAGACACTTTTGATGCAGCGGGAACATCTTTTCTGGTGGTCCGAAGTACATTGGAGATACTTTTGATGCAGCGGGAACATCTTTTTTGGTGGTCCGAAGTACATTGGAGATATTTTTGATGCAGCGGGAACATCTTTTTTAGTGGTCCGCAGTACATTGGAGATGCTTTTGATGCAGCGGGAACATGATTTTTGGTGGTCCGAAGTACATTGGAGACACTTTTGATGCAGCGGGAACATCTTTTTTGGTGGTCCGAAGTACATTGGAGACACTTCTAATGCAGCAAGAACATCTTTTTTGGTGGTCCGAAGTACATTGGAGACACTTTTGATGCAGCAAGAACATTTTTTTGATGGTCCGAAGTACATTGCAGACACTTTTGATGCAGCGGGAACATCTTTTTTGGTGGTCCGAAGTACATTGGAGATACTTTTGATGCAGCGGGAACATCTTTTTTGGTGGTCCGAAGTACATTGGAGATATTTTTGATGCAGCGGGAACATCTTTTTTAGTGGTCCGCAGTACATTGGAGATATTTTTGATGCAGCGGGAACATCTTTTTTGGTGGTCCGAAGTACATTGCAGACACTTTTGATGCAGCAAGAACATCTTTTTTGGTGGTCCGAAGTACATTGCAGACACTTTTGATGCAGCGGGAACATCTTTTCTGGTGGTCCGAAGTACATTGGAGATACTTTTGATGCAGCAAGAACATCTTTTTTAGTGGTCCGCAGTACATTGGAGATGCTTTTGATGCAGCGGGAACATCTTTTCTGGTGGTCCGAAGTACATTGGATATACTTTTGATGCAGCGGGAACATCTTTTCTGGTGGTCCGAAGTACATTGAAGACACTTTTAATGCAGCGGGAACATCTTTTTTGGTGGTCCAAATTAGATTGGAGACACTTTTGATGCAGCGGGAACATCTTTTTTGGTGGTCCCAAGTACGTTGGATATACTTTTGATGCAGCGGGAACATCTTTTCTGGTGGTCCGAAGTACATTGCAGACACTTTTGATGCAGCGGGAACATCTTTTCTGGTGGTCCGAAGTACATTGGAGATACTTTTGATGCAGCGGGAACATCTTTTTTGGTGGTTCAAAGTACATTGGATATACTTTTGATGCAGCGGGAACATCTTTTTTGGTGGTCCCAAGTACATTGGAGACACTTTTGATGCAGCGGGAACATCTTTTCTGGTGGTCCGAAGTACATTGGAGACACTTTTGATGCAGCGGGAACATCTTTTTTGGTGGTCCGAAGTACATTGGAGATGCTTTTGATGCAGCGGGAACATCTTTTTTGGTGGTCCGAAGTACATTGGAGACACTTTTTATGCAGCGGGAACATGTTTTTTGGTGGTCCGAAGTACATTGGAGACACTTTTAATGCAGCGGGAACATCTTTTTTGGTGGTCCAAATTAGATTGGAGACACTTTTGATGTGGTGGGAACATCTTTTTTGGTGGTCCGAAGAACGTTGGAGACACTTTTGATGCAGCGGAAACATCTTTTTTGGTGGTCCAAAGTACATTGGAGACACTTTTGATGCAGCGGGAACATCTTTTTTGGTGGTCCAAAGTACATTGGAGATACTTTTGATGCAGCGGGAACATGTTTTTTGGTGGTCCGAAGTACATTGGAGACACTTTTGATGCAGCGGGAACATCTTTTCTGGTGGTCCGAAGTACATTGGAGACACTTTTGATGCAGCGGGAACATCTTTTTTGGTGGTCCGAAGTACATTGGAGATGCTTTTGATGCAGCGGGAACATCTTTTTTGGTGGTTCGAAGTACATTGGAGACACTTTTGATGCAGCGGGAACATCTTTTTTGGTGATCCGAAATACATTGGAGATGCTTTTGATGCAGCGGGAACATCTTTTTTGGTGGTCCGAAGTACATAGGAGACACTTATGATGCAGCGAGAACATCTTTTTTGGTGGTCCGAAGAACGATGGAGACACTTTTGATGCAGCGGGAACATCTTTTCTGGTGGTCCGAAGTACATTGGAGACACTTTTGATGCAGCGGGAACATCTTTTTTGGTGGTCCGAAGTACATTGAAGATGCTTTTGATGCAGCGGGAACATCTTTTTTGGTGGTCCGAAGTACATAGGAGACACTTTTTATGCAGCGGGAACATGTTTTTTGGTGGTCCGAAGTACATTGGAGACACTTTTAATGCAGCGGGAACATCTTTTTTGGTGGTCCGAAGTTCATTGGAGACACTTCTGATGCAGTGGAAACACCTTTTTTGATGTTCCGAAGTACATTGGAGACACTTTTGATGCAGTGGCAACATCTTTTTTGGTGGTCCGAAGTACATTGGAGACACTTTTGATGCAGCGCGAACATCTTTTATGGTGGTCCGAAGTACATTGGAGACACTTTTGATGCAGCGGGAACATCTTTTTTGGTGGTCCGAAGTACATTGGAGACACTTTTGATGCAGGGGGAACATCTTTTTGGTGGTCCGAAGTACATTGGAGACACTTTTGATGCAGGGGGAACATCTTTTTTGGTGGTCCGAAGTACATTGGAGACACTTCTGATGCAGTGGAAACACCTTTTTTGATGTTCCGAAATACATTGGAGACACTTTTGAATCAGGGGGAACATCTTTTTTGGTGGTCCGAAATACATTGGAGACACTTTTGATGCAGTGGAAACACCTTTTTTGATGTTCCGAAATACATTGGAGACACTTTTGATGCAGGGGGAACATCTTTTTTGGTGGTCCGAAGTACATTGGAGACACTTTTGATGCAGTGGAAACACCTTTTTTGATGTTCCGAAGTACATTGGAGACACTTTGATGCAGTGGGAACATCTTTTTGGTGGTCCGAAGTACATTGGAGACACTTTTGATGCAGCGGGAACATCTTTTCTGGTGGTCCGAAGTACATTGGAGACACTTTTGATTCAGTAGGAACTTTTTTTTTGGTGGTCCGAAGTACATTGGAGACACTTTTGATGTAGCGGGAACATCTTTTTTGGTGGTCCGAAGTACATTGGAGACACTTTTGATGCAGGGGGAACATCTTTTTTGGTGGTCCAAAGTACATTGAAGACACTTCTGATGCAGCGGGAACATCTTTTTTGGTGGTCCGAATTACATTGGAGACACTTTTGATGCAGCGGGAACATCTTTTTTGGTGGTCCGAAGTACATTGGAGACACTTTGAATGCAGGGGGAACATCTTTTTTGGTGGTCCGAAGTACATTGGAGACACTTTTGATGCAGCGGGAATATCTTTTTTGGTGGTCCGATGTACATTGGAGACACTTTTGATGCAGCAAAAACATCTTTTTTGGTGGTCCGAAGTACATTGGACACACTTTTGATACCTCGGGAACATCTTTTTTGGTGGTCTGAAGTACATTGGAGACACTTTTGATGCAGCAGGAACATCTTTTTTGGTGGTCCGAAGTACATTGGAGACACTTTTGATGCAGCGGGAACATCTTGTTTGGTGGTCCAAAGTACATTGGAGACACTTTTGATGCAGCGGGAACATCTTTTTTGGTGGTCCGAAGTACATTGGAGACCCTTCTTTTGCAGCGGGAACATCTTTTTTGGTGGTTCGAAGTACATTGGAGACACTTTTGATGCAGCGGGAACATCTTTTTTGGTGGTCCGAAGTACATTGGAGACACTTTTGATGCAGCGGGAACATCTTTTTTGGTGGTCCGATGTACATTGGAGACACTTTTGATGCAGCGGGATCGTCTTTTTTTGTGGTCCATAGTACATTGGAGACACTTTTGATGCAGCAGGAACATCATTTTTGGTGGTCCGAAGTACATTGGAGACACTTTTGATGCAGCGAGAACATCTCTTTTGGTGGTCCAAATTACATTGGAGACACTTTTGATGCAGCGGGAACATCTTTTTTGGTTGTCCGAAGTACATTGGAGACACTTTTGATGCAGCAGGAACATCTCTTTTCGTGATCCCAAGTACATTGGAGACACTTTTGATGCAGTGGGAACATCTTTTTTGGTGGTCCGAAGTACATTGGAGACACTTTTGATGCAGCGGGAACATCTCTTTTCGTGATCCGAAGTACATTGGAGACACTTTTGATGCAGTGGGCACATCTTTTTTGGTGATCCGAAGTACATTGGAGACAATTCTAATGCAGTGGAAACATTGTTTTTGGTGGTCCCAAGTACATTGGTGACACTATTGATGCAGCAGGAACATCTCTTTTCGTGATCCGAAGTACATTGGAGACACTTTTGATGCAGTGGGTACATCTTTTTTGGTTGTCCGAAGTACATTGGAGACACTTTTGATGCAGCGGGAACATCTCTTTTCGTGATCCGAAGTACATTGGAGACACTTTTGATGCAGTGGGAACATCTTTTTTGGTGATCCGAAGTACATTGGAGTCAATTCTAATGCAGTGGAAACATTGTTTTTGGTGGTCCCAAGTACATTGGTGACACTATTGATGCAGCAGGAACATCTCTTTTCGTGATCCGAAGTGCATTGGAGACACTTTTGATGCAGTGGGCACATCTTTTTTGGTGGTCCGAAGTACATTGGAGACACTTTTGATGCAGCGGGAACATATTTAAAGTGAGCAAGATGAATTGTGGGATCTGCCTGGAGCTCACTTCTGGTGTACCGTTTGTATGTGATGGTGCCTGCGCACAACACTTTCATCCGTCCTGCACTGGCCTCTCAAGTGAATCCGTACGTGACTTACGAAGATTTTCCCAGCTAAAATGGTTCTGCAAGAATTGCGAAAAGGCATCAACTTCACTTATCATCAAGGAACTAACGTCAACAATTACGGATTCCCTGGCACTAATGAAAGTCGAACTAATGAAAGAGTTACCTTTTACTGAGAAAACAGTGGTTGCCCCGACTAATATACGTGCCTTAGAGTCAACACGCACACCGTTATACGAAGGCACTCATCTCGGACAACACTCACACATTCATCGGGAGAAACTCGAAAATCGCAACATACCTCTATTGCGAGGCACTAACACCGATGATAATGGTATTAAGATAAAAACCGTGGCTAATCCTGAACCTCGTTTTTGGCTATTTTTTACCAACATCAGTCCTGATGTGACTCCCGACGATATGGCAAATTGGGTTAAATCTAAGCTCAATACAAGCGATATACATGTTCGCCGGCTAACCAAGTATGATGCGGATCTGAGCCGACTAACATTCGTTTCCTTCAAAGTCGGCATCCCATCAACTTTGAAGAATGTGGCTCTGTCTCAAAATACTTGGCCAGCTGAAGTTGCGTTTTGTGAATTTACCGATTACCGTTCGCAACGGGGGTTTCAGTTTCCATACCAACCACACGCATTGCACCAACATCAACAGCAACCACCGGCTCCACAGTCACCGCCACTAATCGACGCACAATCACCAATACTCACCTCATCGCCCCCGCATCTTTCGTCCCCATCACCACCAGTATCCCCGTCACTGCATTACAACCTACGCAGCCAAACCATCAACCCACCATAGACGAACATTTTGCTACAACGTCTATAACAATACGTACATCAACGCCAGCAACAATACCAACAACAACAACAATAGTATCAACAGCAACTACAACAACAGCAACTACAACAACAGCTACTACAACTTATTCAACAACATCAATATCAACAGTAGCAGCAGTATGTGCAATGCCTGCCTTGCCGTCTACATCGACTGTTATGATCCCGTCTTCTTTTGCTCCCTTTCTCGGTCGTACGCAACATTCAACAACACTCAATATTTATTATCAAAACATTCGTGGCGTGCGTACCAAAGTTAATGAACTGCGGTTATCTATATCGGAGTCCGATTACAACATCATCATACTCGCCGAAACCTGGTTGGATGAGAACATTCCATCCTCGCTTCTATTCGGCTCTGAGTATATAGTAACCCGCGGCGATCGTACGGCATACAACAGTTCTCTCTCTCGCGGCGGAGGCACTCTCATCGCAGCATCTCGTCATCTAAACACCTGTGAGGTTATACCGCCGAGCGCTTGCCTCGAACAGTGCTGGTTACAAATCAAGCTTCCTTCCTGCTCTATCTTCATCGGTGCAATCTACATACCCCCTTCTCTTGCCAAAATTCAAAATACGCTCAGTGCACTTGATGCAACGATCGATAGTATAATGACGAGGATGAAAAAACATGATCGTATGCTGCTTTTTGGAGACTTTAATCGAGCGGATATTTCATGGATACACGACACACACATCAGTATTTTCGTGCACAAGTTTCCCCTACATCCGTTGATGCGTTTTTCGACATTATTCGTTTTTATAACTTGCGTCAGCTCAGTGGCATTTTAAACTATCGGAATGTGCAATTAGACCTAATTTTCTACTACTCTCCTCATGATAACTACGCGTCTCACGTCAGTGTTCCTTCATTAGCCGATTCTCCTCTATTACCTGAAGATCAGCATCACCCAGCATTAGAATTGTGTACTTCTATTAATCACACATCCGTTAATCAATTGTCGTCACATGTTAGGAGTAATACTGGGAATCTCAATCGCTCATATAATTTTAGAAAGTGTGATTTTCAAAAACTTAATAATTTGCTGTTGGATACCGATTGGTCTCGTGTGCACTCGGCACCTTCGCTGGACGAAGCGGTCTCTATTTTCACACAGCTAGTGTCTTCAGTTTTTCCATTGTGCTGTCCTTTACGTAAAGCCCCTTCTTTTCCTCCCTGGTCCAATTCAATCCTTAGATCCATGAAACGTGATAAGCAGCGCTACTTACGCGACTATCGTGAATACCGTAATCCATACACTAAACGGCTATTCAAATATGCAGCAACGGCGTATCGCATTTATAATCGGGCCCGTTACAAGTCCTACATAGCTTTCTTGCAATACCGATTTACTTTTCACACAACACAGTTCTGGAGCTATATCTATTCCCTTCGTAACAATCATCGTCTGCCCAGTACCATGTCTTATGGTTCGTCAACAGCATGTTCCGAACAAGAGATATGAGCACTTTCGCCGATCACTTCTCAAAAGCCTACTCTGATGACATCAATGATGAGGAATTGTTAGAGGGTGGACTTTCTACTACACCTCGCGATGTTTTGTGTTCCCGTTCCCTAAATTGTACCGTCGAAAATGTTGCTACAGCTATATCGTCCTTAAAACCTTCTTATTCTCCTGGCCCAGATGGTATACCTGCAATCATCCTTAAAAAGTGCACCAACGCTATTGCTCCCATAATGACATTCATTTTCAATCTCTCCTTTCAACATAAATGTTTCCCTGCTCTATGGAAAACAGGTTGGCTTCGTCCGATTTTTAAAAAAGGCAGTAAATCTGAAGTAAGCAACTATTGCGGTATTTCCCTACTTCCTGCTAGTGGCAAGGTATTGGAAATCATCGTTCATTCTGAGCTTTTGTTTTTATCGAAGCAGTATATAACGTTAATCAGCATGGATTTATGCCAAAACGTTCCACTACCTCCAGCCTTATGTCGTTCATATCCAAATTGTTCCAGTACTTGGATACAGGTTACCAAGTTGATACAGTGTATACTGATATTAAATCTGCTTTTGATAGAGTATCTCATAAACTATTGTTGATGAAGCTCTCTAAATTAGGTTTATCTACGTCTTTTGTTCACTGGATTGAGTCTTACCTCTCTAATAGAAATCTTCATGTAAGTTTCGGATCGTCCTTTTCTTCACCGTTCTCCAATTCTTCTGGTGTCCCTCAAGGAAGTGTACTAAGTCCCCTCTTGTTTCTGTTATTCATAATGACATTAGTTTTATTCTCCCATCTCCTAACCACCTTCTATATGCAGATGACATTAAAGTATTTGTTCCAGTGATGCAAGAGGAGGATTGCAGCGCACTCCAATCTCTTCTCAACTCCCTCTCTTCATGGTGTGCGTCTAACTTCTTAGAGCTCTGTCCTAGTAAATGTAGCGTGATCTCTTTTTGTCGTCGTCATTCCCCTCTTATTCACGATTATGTTCTTAATAACACTGCTATCAACAGGGTGTCATGTGTTCGCGATTTAGGTGTTATGTTAGACGAAAGGCTATCATTCGATAGTCACCTTGAATTGGTCATCGGTAAAGCTTATTCAAACCTTGGCCTTATTTTTCGCATGACATCGGGCTTCACCGATTTGAGGTGCCTTAAGGCATTATATTGTTCCCTAGTGCGCCCTGTTGTTGAGTATGCTTCTGTTGTCTTCTGTACTAACAGGGCAGGTTGGAATAACAAACTCGAAGGCGTGCAAAAGCGCTTCACTAGGTGCTTATATCGTCGCCTCTTAGGAAATTCCACCACTGCATTACCGTCATACAGTGATCGTTGCATATTGTTCAATCTTGACACCCTCGAATCTAGATGAACTAAAGCATGTGTGTCATTTATCAGCAATTTGTTACGAGGGAATATAGATGCTCCAGACTTGCTTTCCCAACTTAGTTGGTATGTTCCTTCCAGGTGTTTAAGAAATCGGACTGCTCTGAAATACCTTTCCGCAATACAGCGTTTGGCTTCAACGACCCGTGGCTAATTTGTTTGCGCCAATTCAATGAACATTACCGTGATTTTAATTTCTAATTTTATGTTCCGGCTCTTTGTTATTCTTTCTAATTAGGTCTCTTTTATTCTTAATTTCTTTTTTCTTTTGTTTTTTGTTTTAAATATTTTCTTCTTATCCGCTGCTTATTTTACTTTCACTATGGATTTCCATTCTCTTACATCCTTTTCTATTTCCCCTTCGTTTAGTTAAGTTACAGTTAGTTTAGTTCCAATAGGGCTAACTAGGTTTTAAGCAATTATATGTTCAACCCCGGAGGCAGACATATTGAAATTAATAAATGAAATGAAATGAAATGAAATGAAATATACGCATGCTAAAATTGATAGGTTTTCCCGAGTAAAATGCATTCAGAGCCCATTTACAAGACTATCCGTGAGTTTAATCGTAGAACCCATGTGCGGCTTTAGAAGACCGCTTCAATACCTTTCAAAACTGTCTTAATCGTCTCGCTAGGACACATGGTTACGAAGTTATGGCCATTTGAAGGAATGTCCAACTTTCCCATCCATCCATATGGCCATGGTTGAAATTTTGACGAAAATGCAAGGTCAACCATTATCGTTCTTATATCATTGAGGCTTCTTGAATAACCAAACCAAAGCCCTGGAACACAATAATAAGGATCTTGGCGATGAAAAAGTCTCAAAATGGGTCATAGTGCACTATATACGCATGCTAAAATTGATAGGTTTTCCCGAGTAAAATGCATTCAGAGCCCATTTACAAGACTATCCGTGAGTTTAATCGTAGAACCCATGTGCGGCTTTAGAAGACCGCTTCAATACCTTTCCAAAGCTGTCTTAATCGTCTCGCTAGGACACATGGTTACGAAGTTATGGCCATTTGAAGGAATGTCCAACTTTCCCATCCATCCATATGGCCATGGTTGAAATTTTGACGAAAATGCAAGGTCAACCATTATCGTTCTATATCATTGAGGCTTCTTGAATAACCAAACCAAAGCCCTGGAACACAATAATAAGGATCTTGGCGATGAAAAAGTCTCAAAATGGGTCATAGTGCACTATATACGCATGCTAAAATTGATAGGTTTTCCCGAGTAAAATGCATTCAGAGCCCATTTACAAGACTATCCGTGAGTTTAATCGTAGAACCCATGTGCGGCTTTAGAAGACCGCTTCAATACCTTTCCAAAACTGTCTTAATCGTCTCGCTAGGACACATGGTTACGAAGTTATGGCCATTTGAAGGAATGTCCAACTTTCCCATCCATCCATATGGCCATGGTTGAAATTTTGACGAAAATGCAAGGTCAACCATTATCGTTCTTATATCATTGAGGCTTCTTGAATAACCAAACCAAAGCCCTGGAACACAATAATAAGGATCTTGGCGATGAAAAAGTCTCAAAATGGGTCATAGTGCACTATATACGCATGCTAAAATTGATAGGTTTTCCCGAGTAAAATGCATTCAGAGCCCATTTACAAGACTATCCGTGAGTTTAATCGTAGAACCCATGTGCGGCTTTAGAAGACCGTTTCAATACCTTTCCAAAACTGTCTTAATCGCCCTCGCTAGGACACATGGTTACGAAGTTATGGCCATTTGAAGAAATGTTCAACTTTCCCATCCATCCATATGGCCATGGTTGAAATTTTGACGAAAATGCCAAGGTCAACCATTATCGTTCTTATATCATTGAGGCTTCTTGAATAACCAAACCAAAGCCCTGGAACACAATAATAAGGATCTTGGCGATGAAAAAGTCTCAAAATGGGTCATAGTGCACTATATACGCATGCTAAAATTGATAGGTTTTCCCGAGTAAAATGCATTCAGAGCCCATTTACAAGACTATCCGTGAGTTTAATCGTAGACCCATGTGCGGCTTTAGAAGACCGCTTCAATACCTTTCCAAAACTGTCATAATCGTCTCGCTAGGACACATGGTTACGAAGTTATGGCCATTTGAAGGAAGGTCCAACTTTCCCATCCATCCATATGGCCATGGTTGAAATTTTGACGAAAATGCAAGGTCAACCATTATCGTTCTTATATCATTGAGCTTCTTGAATAACCAAACCAAAGCCCTGGAACACAATAATAAGGATCTTGGCGATGAAAAAGTCTCAAAATGGGTCATAGTGCACTATATACGCATGCTAAAATTGATAGGTTTTCCCGAGTAAAATGCATTCAGAGCCCATTTACAAGACTATCCGTGAGTTTAATCGTAGAACCCATGTGCGGCTTTAGAAGACCGCTTCAATACCTTTCCAAAACTGTCTTAATCGCCTCGCTAGGACACATGGTTACGAAGTTATGGCCATTTGAAGAAATGTTCAACTTTCCCATCCATCCATATGGCCATGTTTGAAATTTTGACGAAAATGCAAGGTCAACCATTATCGTTCTTATATCATTGAGGCTTCTTGAATAACCAAACCAAAGCCCTGGAACACAATAATAAGGATCTTGGCGATGAAAAAGTCTCAAAATGGGTCATAGTGCACTATATACGCATGCTAAAATTGATAGGTTTTCCCGAGTAAAATGCATTCAGAGCCCATTTACAAGACTATCCGTGAGTTTAATCGTAGAACCCATGTGCGGCTTTAAAAGACCGCTTCAATACCTTTCCAAAACTGTCTTAATCGTCTCGCTAGGACACATGGTTACGAAGTTATAGCCATTTGAAGGAATGTCCAACTTTCCCATCCATCCATATGGCCATGGTTGAAATTTTGACGAAAATGCAAGGTCAACCATTATCGTTCTTATATCATTGAGGCTTCTTGAATAACCAAACCAAAGCCCTGGAACACAATAATAAGGATCTTGGCGATGAAAAAGTCTCAAAATGGGTCATAGTGCACTATATACGCATGCTAAAATTGATAGGTTTTCCCGAGTAAAATGCATTCAGAGCCCATTTACAAGACTATCCGTGAGTTTAGTCGTAGAACGCATGTGCGGCTTTAGAAGACCGCTTCAATACCTTTCCAAAACTGTCTTAATCGTCTCGCTAGGACACATAGTTACGAAGTTATGGCCATTTGAAGGAATGTCCAACTTCCCATCCATCCATATGGCCATGGTTGAAATTTTGACGAAAATGCAAGGTCAACCATTATCGTTCTTATATCATTGAGGCTTCTTGAATAACCAAACCAAAGCCCTGGAACACAATAATAAGGATCTTGGCGATGAAAAGTCTCAAAATGGGTCATAGTGCACTATATACGCATGCTAAAATTGATAGGTTTTCCCGAGTAAAATGCATTCAGAGCCCATTTACAAGACTATCCGTGAGTTTAATCGTAGAACCCATGTGCGGCTTTAGAAGACCGCTTCAATACCTTTCCCAAAACTGTCTTAATCGTCTCGCTAGGACACATGGTTACGAAGTTATGGCCATTTGAAGGAATGTCCAACTTTCCCATCCATCCATATGGCCATGGTTGAAATTTTGACGAAAATGCAAGGTCAACCATTATCGTTCTTATATCATTGAGGCTTCTTGAATAACCAAACCAAAGCCCTGGAACACAATAATAAGGATCTTGGCGATGAAAAGTCTCAAAATGGGTCATAGTGCACTATATACGCATGCTAAAATTGATAGGTTTTCGAGTAAAATGCATTCAGAGCCCATTTACAAGACTATCCGTGAGTTTAATCGTAGAACCCATGTGCGGCTTAAGAAGACCGCTTCAATACCTTTCCAAAACTGTCTTAATCGTCTCGCTAGACACATGGTTACGAATTTGGCCATTTGAAGGAATGTCCAACTTTCCCATCCATCCATATGGCCATGGTTGAAATTTTGACGAAAATGCAAGGTCAACCATTATCGTTCTTATATCATTGAGGCTTCTTGAATAACCAAACCAAAGCCCTGGAACACAATATAAGGATCTTGGCGATGAAAAAGTCTCAAAATGGTCATAGTGCACTATACCATGCTAAAATTGATAGGTTTTTCCCGAGTAAAATGCATTCAGAGCCCTTCACGACTATCCGTGAGTTTAATCGTAGAACCCATGTGCGGCTTTAGAAGACCGCTTCAATACCTTTCCAAACTGTCTTAATCGTCTCGCTAGGACACATGGTTACGAAGTTATGGCCATTTGAAGGAATGTCCAACTTTCCCATCCTCCATATGGCCATGGTTGAAATTTTGACGAAAATGCAGGTCAACCATTATCGTTCTTATATCATTGAGGCTTCTTGAATAACAAACCAAAGCCCTGGAACACATAACAAGGATCTTGGCGATGAAAAGTCTCAAAATGGGTCATAGTGCACTATATACGCATGCTAAATTGATAGGTTTTCCCGAGTAAAATGCATTCAGAGCCCATTTACAACACTATCCGTGAGTTTAATCGTAGAACCCATGTGCGGCTTTAGAAGACCGCTTCAATACCTTTCCAAAACTGTCTTAATCGTCTCGCTAGGACACATGGTACGAAGTTATGGCCATTTGAAGGAATGTCCAACTTTCCCATCCATCCATATGGCCATGGTTGAAATTTTGACGAAAATGCAGGTCAACCATTATCGTTCTTATATCATTGAGGCTTCTTGAATAACCAAACCAAAGCCCTGGAACACAATAATAAGGATCTTGGCGATGAAAAGTCTCAAAATGGGTCATAGTGCACTATATACGCATGCTAAAATTGATAGGTTTTCCCGAGTAAAATGCATTCAGAGCCCATTTACTAGACTATCCGTGAGTTTAATCGTAGAACCATGTGCGGCTTTAGAAGACCGCTCAATACCTTTCCCATACTTTTTGAAGGAATGTCCAACTTCCCATCCATCCATACGCCATGGTTGAAATTTTGAGACGAAAATGCAAGGTCAACCATTATCGTTCTTATATCATTGAGGCTTCTTGAATAACCAAACCAAAGCCCTGGAACACAATATAAGGATCTTGGCGATGAAAAAGTCTCAAAATGGGTCATAGTGCACTATATACGCATGCTAAAATTGATAGGTTTTCCCGAGTAAAATGCATTCAGAGCCCATTTACAACAGTACCCGTGAGTTTAATCGTAGAACCCATGTGCGGCTTTAGAAGACCGCTTCAATACCTTTCCAAAACTGTCTTAATCGTCTCGCTAGACACATGGTTACGAAGTTATGGCCATTTGAAGGAATGTCCAACTTTCCCCTCCATCCATATGGCCATGGTTGAAATTTTGACGAAAATGCAAGGTCAACCATTATCGTTCTTATATCATTGAGCTTCTTGAATAACCAACCAAAGCCCTTGGAACACAATAATAAGATCTTGGCGATGAAAAAGTCTCAAAATGGGTCATAGTGCACTATATACGCATGCTAAAATTGATAGGTTTTCCGAGTAAAATGCATTCAGAGCCCATTTACAAGACTATCCGTGAGTTTAATCGTAGAACCCATGTGCGGCTTTAAAAGACCGCTTCAATACCTTTCCAAAACTGTCTTAATCGTCTCGCTAGGACACATGGTTACGAAGTTATGGCCATTTGAAGGAATGTCCAACTTTCCCATCCATCCATATGGCCATGGTTGAAATTTTGACGAAAATGCAAGGTCACCATTATCGTTCTTATATCATTGAGGCTTCTTGAATAACCAAACCAAAGCCCTGGAACAACAATAATAAGGATCTTGGCGATGAAAAGTCTCAAAATGGGTCATAGTGCACTATATACGCATGCTAAAATGATAGGTTTTTCCCGAGTAAAATGCATTCAGAGCCCATTTACAAGACTATCCGTGAGTTTATCGTAGAACCCATGTGCGGCTTTAGAAGACCGCTTCAATACCTTTCAAACTGTCTTAATCGTCTCGCTAGGACACATGGTTACGAAGTTATGGCCATTTGAAGGAATGTCCAACTTTCCATCCATCCATATGGCCATGGTTGAAATTTTGACGAAAATGCAGGGTCACCATTATCGTTCTTATATCATTGAGGCTTCTTGAATAACCAAACCAAAGCCCTGGAACACAATAATAAGGATCTTGGCGATGAAAAAGTCTCAAAATGGGTCATAGTGCACTATATACGCATGCTAAAATTGATAGGTTTTCCCGAGTAAAATGCATTCAGAGCCCATTTACAAGACTATCCGTGAGTTTATACGTAGAACCCATGTGCGGCTTTAGAAGACCGCTTCAATACCTTTCCAAAACTGTCTTAATCGTCTCGCTAGGACACATGGTTACGAAGTTATGGCCATTTGAAGGAATGTCCAACTTTCCCATCCATCCATATGGCCATGTTTGAAATTTTGACGAAAATGCAAGGTCAACCATTATCGTTCTTATATCATTGAGGCTTCTTGAATAACCAAACCAAAGCCCTGGAACACAATAATAAGGATCTTGGCGATGAAAAGTCTCAAAATGGGTCATAGTGCACTATATACGCATGCTAAAATTGATAGGTTTTCCCGAGTAAAATGCATTCAGAGCCCATTTACAAGACTATCCGTGAGTTTAATCGTAGAACCCATGTGCGGCTTTAGAAGACCGCTTCAATACCTTTCCAAAACTGTCTTAATCGTCTCGCTAGGACACATGGTTACGAAGTTATGGCCATTTGAAAGAATGTCCAACTTTCCCATCCATCCATATGGCCATGGTTGAAATTTTGACGAAAATGCAAGGTCAACCATTATCGTTCTTATATCATTGAGGCTTCTTGAATAACCAAACCAAAGCCCTGGAACACAATAATAAGGATCTTGGCGATGAAAAAGTCTCAAAATGGGTCATAGTGCACTATATACGCATGCTAAAATTGATAGGTTTTCCCGAGTAAAATGCATTCAGAGCCATTTACAAGACTATCCGTGAGTTTAATCGTAGAACCCATGTGCGGCTTTAGAAGACCGCTTCAATACCTTTCCAAAACTGTCTAATCGTCTCGCTAGGACACATGGTTACGAAGTTATGGCCATTTGAAGGAATGTCCAACTTTCCCATCCATCCATATGGCCATGGTTGAAATTTTGACGAAAATGCAAGGTCAACCATTATCGTTCTTATATCATTGAGGCTTCTTGAATAACCAAACCAAAGCCCTGGAACACAATAATAAGGATCTTGGCGATGAAAAAGTCTCAAAATGGGTCATAGTGCACTATATACGCATGCTAATTGATAGGTTTCCCGAGTAAAATGCATTCAGAGGCCATTTACAAGACTATCCGTGAGTTTAATCGTAGACCCATGTGCGGCTTTAGAAGACCGCTTCAATACCTTTCCAAAACTGTCTTAATCGTCTCGCTAGGACACATGGTTACGAAGTTATGGCCATTTGAAGGAATGTCCATCTTTCCCATCCATCCATATGGCCATGGTTGAAATTTTGACGAAAATGCAAGGTCAACCATTATCGTTCTTATCATTGAGGCTTCTTGAATAACCAAACCAAAGCCCTGGAACACAATAATAGGATCTTGGCGATGAAAAAGTCTCAAATGGGTCATAGTGCACTATATACGCATGCTAAAATTGATAGGTTTTCCCGAGTAAAATGCATTCAGAGCCCATTTACAAGACTATCCGTGAGTTTAATCGTAGAACATGTGCGGCTTTAGAAGACCGCTTCAATACCTTTCCAAAACTGTCTTAATCGTCTCGCTAGGACACATGGTTACGAAGTTATGGCCATTTGAAGGAATGTCCAACTTTCCCATCCATCCATATGGCCTGGTTGAAATTTTGACGAAAATGCAAGGTCAACCATTATCGTTCTTATATCATTGAGGCTTCTTGAATAACCAAACCAAAGCCCTGGAACACAATAATAGGATCTTGGCGATGAAAAAGTCTCAAAATGGTCATAGTGCACTATATACGCATGCTAAAATTGATAGTTTTCCCGAGTAAAATGCATTCAGAGCCCATTTACAAGACTATCCGTGAGTTTAATCGTAGAACCCATGTGCGGCTTTAGAAGACCGCTTCAATACCTTTCCAAAACTGTTT
>NW_024428107.1:35000-41090 GCF_017562075.2 Anopheles merus | reverse complement strand
CGCGTACGCTCGGGCTGCGCCTCCGTGTTGTACTTTCCCTGATCGGTACAACAATTTTGGTGCCTCTGCTATCCTGACCGCAACTTGTTACCAACATGGACATGCCATAACGCGTACGTATGTACTTTCCCTGATCGGTACACAATTTGGTGCATGTGTACCAACATGGACATCCATGAACGCGTACGCTCGGGCTTGCGCCCTCCGTGTTGTACTTTCCCTGATCGGTACACAATTTTGGTGCACGGCTATCCTGACCGGCAACTTGTACCAACATGACATCCATGAACGCGTACGTAGTGTACTTTCCCTGATCGGTACACAATTTTGGTGCACGGCTTAGGAAATGGGCTTAAAATGTTATCACTCAATCCATTTAATCTTGTTATAGTCGATACTTACCGTGCCGACCAAGTAGGACACGATACAGGCAATGTTGTTTGAGTAATAATATATCCGCCATACATTTCAGTACAAAATTGCTCGGTCAGACCTACGGCGGGCCATAACTCGAATACTAAACGTCGCAGACATGGGTCGTAGAACAATTTTAAGCTCGTCTAATCATTCTCTATCCGATTCTGGATAGTGGTTTTTTGACCACTTTTCATCATTTTGTGACACCCCGAACCTAGGGACAGCTCCCTAGCTTTTTGCAAAAAAGTGCACCGAACGGGCCGGAGAGCTCGAGTAGTCAAAAAAATTTTTTTCGCTAAAAACCCTCAAAACGTGTCAGAAACACACCCTAGATGATGAAAAGTGCAACCAGAAAGTCAACCGACAACATGCCCGGGGTACCACTTTGCTCTACGCGTCCCTAGGTAGGGTACTTTTTCATACAAACATCAATGTGCACGGTGCACAAAGTGCGCGGAACAAAAATTGCTCGGTCAGACCTACGGCGGGCCATAACTCGAATACTAAACGTCGCAGACATGGGTCGTAGAACAATTTTAAGCTCGTCTAATCATTCTCTATCCGATTCTGGATAGTGGTTTTTTGACCACTTTTCATCATTTTGTGACACCCCGAACCTAGGGACAGCTCCCTAGCTTTTTGCAAAAAAGTGCACCGAACGGGCCGGAGAGCTCGAGTAGTCAAAAAAATTTTTTTCGCTAAAAACCCTCAAAACGTGTCAGAAACACACCCTAGATGATGAAAAGTGCAACCAGAAAGTCAACCGACAACATGCCCGGGGGTACCAATTTGCTCTACGCGTCCCTAGGTAGGGTACTTTTTCATACAAACATCAATGTGCACGGTGCACAAAGTGCGCGGAACAAAAATTGCTCGGTCAGACCTACGGCGGGCCATAACTCGAATACTAAACGTCGCAGACATGGGTCGTAGAACAATTTTAAGCTCGTCTAATCATTCTCTATCCGATTCTGGATAGTGGTTTTTTGACCACTTTTCATCATTTTGTGACACCCCGAACCTAGGGACAGCTCCCTAGCTTTTTGCAAAAAAGTGCACCGAACGGGCCGGAGAGCTCGAGTAGTCAAAAAAATTTTTTTCGCTAAAAACCCTCAAAACGTGTCAGAAACACACCCTAGATGATGAAAAGTGCAACCAGAAAGTCAACCGACAACATGCCCGGGGTACCAATTTGCTCTACGCGTCCCTAGGTAGGGTACTTTTTCATACAAACATCAATGTGCACGGTGCACAAAGTGCGCGGAACAAAAATTGCTCGGTCAGACCTACGGCGGGCCATAACTCGAATACTAAACGTCGCAGACATGGGTCGTAGAACAATTTTAAGCTCGTCTAATCATTCTCTATCCGATTCTGGATAGTGGTTTTTTGACCACTTTTCATCATTTTGTGACACCCCGAACCTAGGGACAGCTCCCTAGCTTTTTGCAAAAAAGTGCACCGAACGGGCCGGAGAGCTCGAGTAGTCAAAAAAATTTTTTTCGCTAAAAACCCTCAAAACGTGTCAGAAACACACCCTAGATGATGAAAAGTGCAACCAGAAAGTCAACCGACAACATGCCCGGGGGTACCAATTTGCTCTACGCGTCCCTAGGTAGGGTACTTTTTCATACAAACATCAATGTGCACGGTGCACAAAGTGCGCGGAACAAAAATTGCTCGGTCAGACCTACGGCGGGCCATAACTCGAATACTAAACGTCGCAGACATGGGTCGTAGAACAATTTTAAGCTCGTCTAATCATTCTCTATCCGATTCTGGATAGTGGTTTTTTGACCACTTTTCATCATTTTGTGACACCCCGAACCTAGGGACAGCTCCCTAGCTTTTTGCAAAAAAGTGCACCGAACGGGCCGGAGAGCTCGAGTAGTCAAAAAAATTTTTTTCGCTAAAAACCCTCAAAACGTGTCAGAAACACACCCTAGATGATGAAAAGTGCAACCAGAAAGTCAACCGACAACATGCCCGGGGGTACCAATTTGCTCTACGCGTCCCTAGGTAGGGTACTTTTTCATACAAACATCAACGTGCACGGTGCACAAAGTGCGCGGAACAAAAATTGCTCGGTCAGACCTACGGCGGGCCATAACTCGAATACTAAACGTCGCAGACATGGGTCGTAGAACAATTTTAAGCTCGTCTAATCATTCTCTATCCGATTCTGGATAGTGGTTTTTTGACCACTTTTCATCATTTTGTGACACCCCGAACCTAGGGACAGCTCCCTAGCTTTTTGCAAAAAAGTGCACCGAACGGGCCGGAGAGCTCGAGTAGTCAAAAAAATTTTTTTCGCTAAAAACCCTCAAAACGTGTCAGAAACACACCCTAGATGATGAAAAGTGCAACCAGAAAGTCAACCGACAACATGCCCGGGGGTACCAATTTGCTCTACGCGTCCCTAGGTAGGGTACTTTTTCATACAAACATCAATGTGCACGGTGCACAAAGTGCGCGGAACAAAAATTGCTCGGTCAGACCTACGGCGGGCCATAACTCGAATACTAAACGTCGCAGACATGGGTCGTAGAACAATTTTAAGCTCGTCTAATCATTCTCTATCCGATTCTGGATAGTGGTTTTTTGACCACTTTTCATCATTTTGTGACACCCCGAACCTAGGGACAGCTCCCTAGCTTTTTGCAAAAAAGTGCACCGAACGGGCCGGAGAGCTCGAGTAGTCAAAAAAATTTTTTTCGCTAAAAACCCTCAAAACGTGTCAGAAACACACCCTAGATGATGAAAAGTGCAACCAGAAAGTCAACCGACAACATGCCCGGGGGTACCAATTTGCTCTACGCGTCCCTAGGTAGGGTACTTTTTCATACAAACATCAATGTGCACGGTGCACAAAGTGCGCGGAACAAAAATTGCTCGGTCAGACCTACGGCGGGCCATAACTCGAATACTAAACGTCGCAGACATGGGTCGTAGAACAATTTTAAGCTCGTCTAATCATTCTCTATCCGATTCTGGATAGTGGTTTTTTGACCACTTTTCATCATTTTGTGACACCCCGAACCTAGGGACAGCTCCCTAGCTTTTTGCAAAAAAGTGCACCGAACGGGCCGGAGAGCTCGAGTAGTCAAAAAAATTTTTTTCGCTAAAAACCCTCAAAACGTGTCAGAAACACACCCTAGATGATGAAAAGTGCAACCAGAAAGTCAACCGACAACATGCCCGGGGGTACCAATTTGCTCTACGCGTCCCTAGGTAGGGTACTTTTTCATACAAACATCAATGTGCACGGTGCACAAAGTGCGCGGAACAAAAATTGCTCGGTCAGACCTACGGCGGGCCATAACTCGAATACTAAACGTCGCAGACATGGGTCGTAGAACAATTTTAAGCTCGTCTAATCATTCTCTATCCGATTCTGGATAGTGGTTTTTTGACCACTTTTCATCATTTTGTGACACCCCGAACCTAGGGACAGCTCCCTAGCTTTTTGCAAAAAAGTGCACCGAACGGGCCGGAGAGCTCGAGTAGTCAAAAAAATTTTTTTCGCTAAAAACCCTCAAAACGTGTCAGAAACACACCCTAGATGATGAAAAGTGCAACCAGAAAGTCAACCGACAACATGCCCGGGGGTACCAATTTGCTCTACGCGTCCCTAGGTAGGGTACTTTTTCATACAAACATCAAAGTGCGCTTAGCAAAAGTTCTCCGTCAGACCTACGGCGGGCCATAACTCGAAAACTAAACGTCGCAGACATGGGTCGTAGAACAATTTTAAGTTCGTCTAATGATTCTACATCCGATTCTGGATAGTGGTTTTTTGACCACTTTTCAAAATTTTGTGACACCCCAAACCTAGGGGCAGCTCCCTAGCTTTTGTCAAAAAATGGTCACCGAACGGGCCGGAGAGCTCGAGTAGTCAAAAAATTTTTTTTCGCCAAAATCACTGAAAACGTGTAGAAAACGCATTTTAGATGATGAAAAGTGAAACCAGAACGTCAAACAACAACTTTTTTGGGGGTACCCTTTTTACTCTACGGGCCCCTAGGTAAGGCGCGCCATTAGCGCTTTCCTCTCGAGTTCCCAACTTTTGCCCTCCTGGGAACATGATCATTTGTTCATTGCCTACTATAGGGAGGGTACCTTGCTCCGAGGTCAAAAATGAAAATTTCACCAAATCGTAGTTTTTACCTCTATTTTGTCGTAGGAGCATGGTTTGAGGTGTCGGTGGGTCATTTCGGCCCCCATTTGGGTCATACGTCCCCTCCCCGATTTAGTTCGTCGTATGACCATAGTCCGAACTTATGAAGCAAAAGTGGTGTCTGGTGGTGTCTGCCGATGATCTTAACCTATGATTTCGAGTTGATATGCGTATATTAGAGTAAAATTAGGCCTTGTAGTACACGGCTTATGCCCCGGACTAGGTGTCCCGGGGACAAAATCTCGAAAATTACAGACACCCCAGCATCGCTTAAGGTGGTCAGTAGCAAATATATTTTTGGGTCTTCGGACCCATCAAGAGACAGTAGCTGGCTAGTTTGCTGTACTCTTACGCTGAGAACTGGCAGCGTAGAGGGTCTACGGACCCTGAAAGGACCTACCCAACCTTTCAAAAAGCTCCCTGGAGCGGTACATCACGGGTCTACGGACCCTAAGACTTCGTCGTGATGGTTTCAAGCATAAAAGTCGTAACAGTTTAAGAGGTTTTCGTAAGCGTATATTAAATGCATGCTTGAAACTAAGCTTCGTTGTCTTTAAACACTGCAAGACCAATCGAACTTTTTAGGGAAACTCGATGGATTCACGCTAAGCTCGATGAGCTATTAAGGGTAGTGGTGCATGGTTTGTCGGCGTTCCTTGGATCTAATCCATTGAACAAATGTGTCTGGGGTCATGGTGCAGGTAAAATAGCGTGATGAAACCGGGTTTCTCTTACCAAATGTGGCATAACTTTCCCTGAGAGCGAAGCTCAGACCCACGTAGGGGAGAGCAAAGTGGAACTTAAATGTTCTATGCAGCAAATGTTCGCCATGCGGATAAACAAGTTGGAATAGCTCAATGTAGTGTAATGCAAACACGAATCGCAATTAACGATAAGGGGACCCAGAAGCAATTCTGCGGAACCCTCGGGGGAGGTGTGAGTTGATATAATTAGAGGTGATAGTCCAAGTTGTTCGAGCTCCGGCTCGGCAGCCGATACGAGGTTCCTGTTGAGCTTGTACATCGCGCAGAGGCGCCGTTCGGTTCTAGCAATGATTCCCGCCACCATGTTTCATGCGTGCAGAGGTCCGTTAGAGCTCGAGCAATGTGTCCCGCCGTGATTACGAAAAAGTTTAACAGTTGACTAAGTTGGGGGTGTGTTCAAGTAATCGCGCAGAGATGCCGATCGGTTTCTAGCAATGTTTCCCGTCACAAGGTGGTATTGGCACCTGTGCAGAGTGACCGTTAGCAATGTCTCCCGTATCACGGTGGTGTTCTACCACTAGTGCAGAGTGACCGCTAGCAATGTCTCCCGTCACAAGGTGGTAGCCCAGTAGTGCAGAGAAGCCGCTAGCAAGTCTCCCGTCACAGAGTAAGCAGGTCCGCGAAGTGCAGAGTAGCCGTTAGCAATGTCTCCCGTATCACGGTGGTATCATTCCACTAGTGCAGAGTGACCGCTAGCAATGCTTCCCGACACACGGCGGTAGCTTACGCAGT